>NW_020962303.1:4128-5351 GCF_003031625.1 Empidonax traillii | reverse complement strand
TCCCCGGGCAGATGGAGCTCGTTAGCCCTGTAAGGCAATCCATCTACGTCCTGAGGACCTCGCTGCCACCGTCCAAGCGTGCTTGGCCCCGGCAGATGAACCTCAGGATTAAAGGGTGGGCTCAGTTCCGCGCACACTGTGTCTCACCTAAAAAATCCAATGCGCAGGCTGGAAGGTGTAAAGACCTTCCCCGGATCTTCGTTCGTGAAGACTGGCCACTACTACATAGAACCTACAGTAAACTAATGAGTAATCAGTGTATTTGTGAAAATTCTGAAATATGCAAATGCATGATTATTTATTAGTACTTGTATGGCTGAAAATGCTACAGTATATGCATGCCTAAATCCAGTATTTCTTGAGTATAAATTTCAGCAGAAGATCTCTCAGTGATAAATTTTGTATTTACCAAGTGCAATAGGACAAGGGGTAAGAGTTTTAAACTAAAAGGGGTCAGTTTGGATTGGATATAAGAAAGAAATGTTTTACAATGAGGGTGATGAAACACTGGAGCAAGTTGCCCAGAGATGTGGTGGATGCCTCACCCTCCCTCTGGAAACACTCCTGGTCAGGCTGGATTGGGCTCTGAGCAACCTAATCTAGTTGGAGAGGTCCCTGCTTATTGCAGAGGGCCTGGACTAGATGATCTTTAAAAGTTTCATCCAACCCAAGCTATTCCGAGATTCTACAAATCTATGATTTAAAGATGAGTTTGAGATTTAGATAACATTCCAGTACTTTCTGGCACTTACAAGTCTGTATGAGAGCACCTATAAACTTGCTAAAGGAGTATAGAAATCTTTCATTTCATGAAGGATCATGAATGACATAACTATTGGCATTTTTCCTTCTCCCAATGTTTTTTCTATCAATTTTTTCTCTAGTTTCAAACCAGTATTATGAAGAGGCAAAAGAAATAAGGCACAGTACCGGCTCTCATTTCCATGTGGACATGAAATATCTGAGGCAGGATTCTCTCAAAATCCCCCTGCCTTCTCTTCTGCATATTTCATTAACAGAACTCCCATTCTTCCTAGGACATGGAAAACTAAATGTTTTGAATTGTGTTACCAAACTTGTTCATTATTTTCTTATTTCTTTGGGTGCAGTGCAATGAGTTTGCTAATCTCATCAGACTCCAGATCTATACTTATTGTCTAAACGAGGTGCATTTGTATCTGAATATAGTCCCTTCCCTTCCCTTCCCTTCCCTTCCCTTCCCT
>NW_020962303.1:0-1307 GCF_003031625.1 Empidonax traillii | reverse complement strand
AAAAAAACCATGAACATTGTTTAGCTGATATGAAGCCCTGGGAATACAAAGTTAGAATCAGTGCTATGTGCTTAAGGATTAATCTCCCTGTTAAGTTTAAGCATGCTTTGATTCACAGCATGTAAACTGCCTAAACAATTTCTTTTAATTTAGGGCTTTGCTAGTGGAAGATGTTACAAGCACCATGAGGAAATCTTCCAGGCTCAGGTTCCTGTCATTTGATCTTCCAGCTCTGAGTTGAGCTCCTAGGGGTTCAGACATCCTTTGGACAAAGTGATGAGGTCCCAGTATGTGCCCTGAGGTGAAACATTTTGCATAGTGCCCAGTGTTTAATGTTGTAGAGTGTTGTAATTATATATTTTTACAAGTTTAGTTGAATCTTAATTATTTATATAGCTTCAGAATGTAAAGTGATTCGTTTCTGCAAAAATAATTGCTTCTGCAGCATAAGAGCAAACACATCATTGTGCTGCCTTCAAGTCTGTGACAAATTAAGAGATGTCACCAACGAGCCAGCAATTGCTGCTCGTTCCCACTGGGGGGTACCTTAGTTTTTACACTTACAAATATTAGTATAAAAAAATAGCTAATTGTATTTTATCATGCAATGCATATGACATTTAAATTATTCTCTTAATAGTCACTATGCTACAGTCATCTCTGTGTGTGAGAATTTGCACGAGTGGAGGAAAGGAGTGCAGTGCTGTGGGATTTCTCTGTCACTGTGTGTTCATGTTCCGCTGCTGGTGGGTTCTGTGGCATCAGTGGGAGTCAGGATGAGCAGAGCCATTGTTCCTTCTGGTGCTTTTTGTATTGTTTTGCTGGCTGGGTTTTTCTCCTGGGCATGAAAATAAGGACTAAACTAGACTAGGAGTGTTCACCATTATGGAACAATAGTTCCTTACTATACTTGATAACTCTAATGTGACAGAAAAATCCCTCTGGTAGCTTTGTGCTGAGCTTCTAGGCTGATGAGAAGTAGTTTGGTGCAACATTAAATTTGGGGCTGATCCCAAAATCTGCTTTCAGTAGACCTGATACTTCCAGTCCTATCAAAATTCATTGAACAAATCTTGATATTTCTTTCTAACATCTCATTATCCCTCCTGCACATCTGGACATCTCTGAAATGCAGACATAAACACACAAATTCCACAATATTTTATTTTTATTTGTACATATGTATTGAACTGAATGCCTTTGGGTACTTCTGGTATTTAAGCAATAGCACACATAAACTGTAGTTTCTGTTTAATTTTTAAATGACAAAATATAAATGAAGGCATTTGTAAGTTTGCCCCCAAGGG
>NW_020962302.1:4286-5351 GCF_003031625.1 Empidonax traillii | reverse complement strand
TGGGAGCCCTAAAAGTGATTGCGAGGGGGGTTGGAACCCCCGGAATTACTGGGAGGGGGGTGGGAGCCCCACAGTGAGCGCAGGAGAGTCTGGGGATTGGGGGGACAGTGGGAAAGGGGGGAGGGAGAGCAGGAAGAGGTCCCTCGGTGTCCCCCATCACTGGAGCCCTGCAGCGGTTCCCTGGGGCTCTGGGGGGCTCGGATCTGCACTGGGGGGGTCCCCAACCCTCCAGTTCATCCCCGGGGGGCTGATGGGGGGTTCCCCCCCAGCCAAGAGCTGGTGCTGCGGCGGCCGTGGGGCAGAGGGGGGTGGGAAAGGGGGGTCCTAGGTGGTTCCCTGAGCTCCCAAAGTGCTGTGGGGGGATAGGGGATGATGGGAGGGGGACAGGACACCCCCTGACCCGTGTCCTGCACACACAGGGGTGTTCCAGAAGTTGAAAAAGGCCGAGTGTCACTTCATCAACGGCACCGAGCAGGTGAGGTTCATGGAGAGATTCATCTACAACCGGCAGCAGTACGCCCACTTTGACAGCGATGTGGGGGTCTATGTGGGGGACACCCCGTATGGGGAGATCCAAGCCAGGTACTGGAACAGCCAACAGGACTTGCTGGAGTACAGACGGGCTGCAGTGGACTGGTTGTGCTGGAAAATCTACGAGGTGTCCACCCTGTTTTTGGTAAACCGCAGAGGTGAGCGCGGGGCAGAGCGGGTCCCCTCGGGAATTCCCTCGTCCCGGGAACGACCCTGGAGCCCCTCAAACCCTCCCTGGGAATCACCGCTGACCCCTCAGCCCTCCCTGTGCCCATTCCCGTGGCCTTTTGCCCCCTCTCAGTTCCCCAGGTCCACCCCAGTCTCTCCCAGTGCCCTCCACTCCGTCCCAGTCTCTCCCAGTGCCCCGCCGCGTCTCCACCCCGCTGGGGTCTCCCAGCTCCCAGCCTTAGCCAATCAGAGAGCGATTTTTTGATGACTCATCAGTTACTGGGCAGATCCGCAGCTCAGAGTTCCCTCTCCAGGACTCAGCCTCCAATTCCGCTCGGTTCCTTCCCAGTCCCTCCCAGTCCTTCT
>NW_020962302.1:0-2591 GCF_003031625.1 Empidonax traillii | reverse complement strand
GTAAAGGGGGGTCCCCGGGGGTCGTGTCCCCCCTTCCCCAGAGTGTGTGTGTCCCCCCTGCCCCTCCCCAGCCCGCTGTCCCCCCCCTTTTCTCTCCCCACAGAGCTCCTGAGCCGGCGGTGGCCGCAGCCCCTCCCCGTGGCCTCGGGCCCAGCCGGGACCCCCCAATCCATCCCCACCCGGAGTTTGGGGGGGTCGTGTGTCCCCCCCGACCCTGCTTTTGCTCTCACACCAGTTGCCTGCTCCCTGCAGCATTTAATATCCTGCTTTGCAGAGGCTGCTGAGCTTTTTGGTCTGGAAGTCAGCTTGAAGAAAACAGAAGTTTTCTATCAGCCTGCTCCTCAGGAAGTCTCCCATCATCCCCATATCACCATTGGTGAAACAGAGCTCAAATCAGTCCAGGAATTTAATTACCTGAGAAGCATCATCTCTTCAGATGGTAAGATTGACAGAGAAATTAACAACAGGTTAGCAAAGGCGTACAGAGCTTTTAGTGAACTCCATAAAAGAGTTTGGCCAAAGAAACACCTGAAGAAAAGTACAAAGATCAGCATTTACAGAGCCATTGTACTGTCTGCTCTTTTATAAGGGTCTGAATCCTGGGTCATTTACCGGCACCACTTGCGTCTCTTAGAACGCTTCCATCAGCGCTGCCTCCATACAATCCTAAACATCCACTGGACTGACTATGTGACCAACACGTGTGTCCTTGAACAGGCAGCAGTCACGAGCATTGAGGCCCTGCTGCTGAGAACACAGCTGTGCTGGGCAGGGCACGTCTCCAGGATGCAGGACTGCTGCCTCCCTAAGATCGTGCTCTGTGGGGAACTTGTCACTGGCTGCAGTGAGAGAGGAGCCCCGAAGAGGAGATATAAGGACTGCCTGAAACAATCCCTCAGCCTTGGCCATATTGATCACCACCATTGGTCTACCCTGGCCTTTAATCGGGAGCTCTGGAGACACACCATCTATAACGCTGCTGCTGCTTTTGAGAACACACGCAGGATCACTCTGGAGGAGAAAAGACAACACAGAAAGAATCACATCTTGTCGATCTCACCTGGGGAGTCTTTCTGCTGCACCTTCTGCAACCGGACTTGTCTATCTGGCATTGGCCTTTTTAGCCATCAGCGTGCTTGTAGCAAGTGTGGGTAGAGCCCTTCTCAAATCTTCATTCACAAAGCCCAGCCATGATGATATCTGATTATATTTATGTAGTGTAAATGTGTGTGTGTATATGCATATAGTTGATAATTGTAAATGTTAACGTGAGGAAAAAAAGGAATAGAGTACAGGTGTGGATAATGTCATGGTTACATGAGGTTATGAATTTTACTCCCTTTTCCAACACTGCGTTGTAGGAATTATCTCTTTAAGGACAAATTTCTCCTTCCCTTCCTGCCAAGGCCAAGCAGGGAGGGGAAGAAGGAGAAATAGAAAAAAAAAAAACGGTCGGGTGGAAAATGGAACTCTTTTTCCACTGTTTCTTTTGGCGGTGACTGGAGGGGAGGACCCTCCAGTATGCATCCCCTTTATTTCAGGGGGGACAGGTAGGCAGGGAATTCCTCTCTTTGTGGGTAAGCCCTTCCCTTTTTATCTTTTTGGTTGCTGCTATTTCCTTCTCAGTAAACTTATTTCTCAACTTAGATTTCCTCTCATTTTGTGTCTCTGCATTGGTGGGAAATGAAAAGGGAAGGAGTTCATTTTATTGGAGTTCCAGCCCCAGAGTTTATCTTTAAACAAAGTTAAAGTTGCATGGGGTTTGGCAGAGTCACACATGCCCGATTGGTCCATGAGGTTCACAGTGTCCCAGGATTCCTGTGGTCCCATGAGGCCCCTGACTGTTACAGTGGCCCCTTGATTCCTTGAGGCTCCAGAGGGTGACAACAGCCCCTTGATTCCATGAGATTCTACCACGTCCCAGACTCCCTTTGAGGTGCTTCAGAGAATTTTGGAGAGGGACCTTTACACCCCCAGATCTTGATGTGTCCACACATCTCTGCCTGGGTGTGGGTGTGAATTGATTGTGGTGTGAGTGTCGTTATTGGGAATCTATAATTCAGTCACTATTAAAATACTAGCAAATGCTATTGAATAATGTGAAAAGTGTTAAGTTGGTCAATGATTAAGTGCTACTAATCTCTTTTTCCCCCTTATCTTTGTGTCCAAATCCTTTTCACCCTGACCCTCTTGCATCCCAAGGCTCTGTAGAAATCACTTGCTCTCATAGAAAAAAAAAAAAAAATCTGTGACTTCCATATTAATATCTTCCTCCTCAGCTAAACCACAAAAAAACTCCAATTAGTTCTTGAAGACATGAAGATAATTAAAGGAAGGGAAATAATTTGGGTTTCTGTATTTTAATGATCCCCACAGTGTGTTTAGAGACAAGTCCATTGTCCTCAACTACTGAGAGAAGATTGAAGAAGCTGCTCAAGAAGTCAGAAGCCAAACTGCCAGTCCCTTGAAGCATTGCTGGGCCCCACTGAGGGCAGGCACTGACAAAGCCTCCCCAGGGACTCCTGAGAGCAGATCCTTGCAGGCCAGGAGTGCAGGCACACAAAGGCTCTGGGCAGTGTCACAATGGTCCC
>NW_020962301.1:4215-5351 GCF_003031625.1 Empidonax traillii | reverse complement strand
CTCTGCCATGCAGTGTGGCCAGGACAAAACTTAGGACGTACTCCACGTCCTGCTCCTTGATACAGGCAAGACTCTGCCAGCATCAAGCTGTCATGGACAATGCCTTCTGACCACAGTTACTCATACTGATCAGGACTGACAGACAGGAGGATGTAAGCCCAGTGTCTGCCCATGTTTGCAGCTTGCCTGACTGCGTGCTGGATATGACACCAGTAAAATCCCTGGCCCATGGTTTTGTAGAAGTAGCTGAGATTGGACTTACCCTTGGCCAATACGCTCCTGGAAAGTGTATTTTAGTGTTGGGTTCTTCTCGTTTACAATACCCTCTGAAAGAAACAACATCAAAGATGCTCATGTGAAACAGAGATACCACCTTCCAACAGATCCAACAGGCAGCCCCGCTGTCCAGGGCTGCGAGCCCTTTGTAGGCAGTTGGTAACAACAACAGCAACAACAGCATCAGAGGCAGCTCCAAAGCATAGAAGGCTCCACAAAGACTCGTTTTCCACAGTCTTTTGAAGGGTTACCTTGCCAGGAAACTAAGTACACGGACTAATGTTCACAGGAGACAGAAATCAGAAAAGAACAAGTACCAATGCAAGAGTTTGTTGTCTACAAACACTAAGGAGAACTGGAACAACAGAGCTCCTATTTTCTTGGGAATAAACTCTCCATGTGATTCAGCCACAGGTTTAGTACTTTTTAAGATTAAATGCACTAAATTAAATGCATTTAAAAGATTACTTCTTAAAATTATTAGTTTTGGAATCTACTGTTCTGAACAAGTGCCATTTCCAGAAGAGAAAGAATATTATCTGGTGTTTACAGGAGAGGATGGAATCTCCCCAATCTTTCAGGAGTTCACAAAAAAAAAGGACTTTATGTTGTTAAAGAGCAGCATCTCATGTTCTAATCACGAAGGATGAGGCTTTGAGAATAAGGACCCTCACCAGGCTGAGTTCTGAAGAGGACCTTGCCTGTGCCATTTGAAGAACCACACTGATTGTCTCCAACCTTAGAGATTTCTCCAAGGGTTTGTGCTCCAATGACTTGTGAGAAATCAGGAGTCTAAAGAGAATTTCAGAACCCTAATATTCTGTTGGGTTTGGGCCTCTGCACACAGGACTTCTCCAGGT
>NW_020962301.1:0-1061 GCF_003031625.1 Empidonax traillii | reverse complement strand
TACCAAACCAAGGGCATCTTAATGGTGTTTTTGTTTCTACCTCATCTCAGGGCCTAAGGAAGAGCGTAAAGAACACAGCCATGCCAAAGCCAGGTATGCTGCCCCCAGGAAAAAACACTACTCACCCATCAGGCGATCCGCCACCGGCCAGGGCCTGTCTACATTAAAATAGGAAGGTATTGCATTGTGTACAGCATCAGAAACTGCAGCACGGATTTGCCGAAACATTTCAGCAAAGCTGTGCTGCAGTAGAGGGGCAAAACCAAAGGGAAAAGAAAAAGCCTGTCTAGTTCGCAAGCTCTCCGCTGAGAGCTCCTCGATCCAAAAACGCCTCTGGGACGCTCGCTCGCAAACTCTCCACTGAGAACTCCTCAATCCGAAGACTCCTCTGGGACGAGCCCGCGACGAACTGCACCGCAAGCCGAGGCCCTCGGTGCCTTTATGAGAACTTTCTGCTGACGCTGCAGTGACCGCCCAGCGCTTCAGTGACATCCCAGCGACAGTGGCACAACAGTCCTGTGACATCACAAAACCAGCTGTTCAAGGGTCCCCACCATGCAACGGTTTTGGGTGGCTTCTTGACCTGTGGAATGTTGAATCTTGCTCTCACGTTGGAGCCTGACCTCCCGTTTTCGCGGTGACTTGCCAATTTACTGCCGATGGAAAGCTCACCTTTCCACCTAAAACTCTTCTGGAAATCAACTCTACTCTTCCATGAAATAATGATTTAAGGCTTAACTTGTTCTCCTGGTGCTTCTTTGAACCGATAGAGAAAGCAGGGTCTCAGAAAAGAGGCTGAGAGGGTCAAAGGCTTGGATGAATTCTTTGACATGGTGTGAGGGAGGGTGGCATTTGAAAATTCATCCAACCACTGAAAGCCCTGGCTCTACACTGGAACTGTACTGATGACAAGTTGTTTTAAATTTTTCTGTGGGAAAGGAATCTCACTTGTCCAGGGTGACTGTCAAGAAAGGGACATCATGGTGCTGCAAACACTCATGGATCACCAGGCTGTTGTAGGATGGTTTCCTTTCAACTGCCGTCTCCTGGACTCGGCTACC
>NW_020962300.1:11838-13314 GCF_003031625.1 Empidonax traillii | reverse complement strand
TGCTCACATCCCACCTTGAATGAAAGAAGTAAAAGACACTCAAAGAATGACCTCTGACATGAAGGATCTGTCAGAACTGCAAAGAGGGATGCACAAGAATCTTATGTGGGGAAGATTCTTCTCTCTGCCCTGAACACCTTAATGGTGGGGAAAAACCTGTGCCTTTAGGATTCCTTCTACTAAAGGACTTCTTCTTAGACATCCCTTTCCCCTACGCTCATTACAAAAGCCCTTCTGGCAATTCCCAAGCCTGTTCCCGGCTCTCATCCCCTCTCTGGATCCCAGCCATTGACAGAGAGCTGGGCTTGTAAATCCACCTTCCAAAAGCAGGTCCCCAGGTCCCTTTGGCTGGCTCAGGGGTTCCTGCAGTCACTGCTTATTCTCTTCATCCCCTCCAAGAAAGGAAACCAAAAGCAATGCACGACTTCAGCTGCACATGGGCCCAACCCCAACAATTCCCCCACTCACTGTCTCCAAAGTGCACCGAGGTCCTCGAGTCCCCGGCAGCCGCCAGAGTCGGAGCCTGCGGCTCTCACTGCATGGCACACCTTGGGCAGGGAAAGAAAATATTCTGTGGCATTTCTGAAAGTTCCCTGGACCCCTGCTCCTCCTTGCTGCCCCCACGACTCACCTGGAATGCTCATCTCTTTACAGAGGCTACCGGGACGGCACCTCCAAAGAGAAGAGGGTTTTGTGCTCTGGATTAAGCTGTAAACTGCCCAGAGCATTTGCATTTTTTATTTAAGACTTTTCAAAAGTCTCTTGATTTGTTATAACCTCTAATTAGAGTCCAAAGAGAGAGTCACAAGCTCTTCTCTAAGAGAAATTCTTTTTAATTTAGTGGTAAAGATATGATATTTCACCAAAAGGCTTTTACAGGAGTAAAATACAACCAAGGAAAAAGCATTTCACTCAAACATCCAGCACAAAGACCCATTCCACAGGCAACACCCACTAAAACAATCCATATATAGCAGCTTTAGTAAAACACAGTTCATTGCTTTTAAGTTACCCACAAGAGAAGGAAAAGAGTAAAAGAAAACAGATTAAAAGGAATAAAGAAAGAGAGAAGGAGAGAGGGAAGAAAAAATGGTTACTGAGGAGTAGATGATTCACATGGTACCAGCTGGAGAGGAAGAAGAGAGAAGAGACAGGAAGAAGAGAGGAGGAAAAAATAGTTACTGACTCCCATGGTTTAAACAGCAGGAGAGCCCAGAGGGAAGGAGAAAGAGAGAGGGAGACCACGCCGAGTCTGGTGTATTTACAGAGTTCAGTTTTCCCTCCCATGCAGGATATCCAGGCAGTGCCTTCCAGCCCACAGTGAGCTGTGCTGTGGCCACTCACCAGGCCCTGCCCAAGCCCTCCCATCAGGGGCTGGGCCCTGGAGGCAGGGGGAGATCCCTCCCCTGGCATGGCCATTCTTGCCCAGCCCTGTCTGGCCCAGCCTCTTCCCCCCTGCACACTCACCCCTGGCAC
>NW_020962300.1:4326-5342 GCF_003031625.1 Empidonax traillii | reverse complement strand
CTCAGCCCTTCTTTCACCCCAGCAGGTTTTGTCCTTCCCAAGGCTTGGGCAGATGGAGGAGAAGGCTGTGAGGAAGATGAAGAAACCGCAGGCCCCTCAGGCAGGTGAGGAGGAAGTCAGTGCCCCTTTGGCCCTGTCTTGTGGTGCCTGTGGGGGCCAAATTTGGGGGGGATGTGCTTGGCCTTCCCTGTGGGCCGGAGGCAAATCCCCTGCCTGTCCTTCTCCCTTCCTGCCCCAGGCCCCGAGCTGAGGACGGAGAGCACGGAGGACAAATCTCCCCGGCAGATCCTGGTGGGAGAGGCCGTTTTGAAGGGCTCCCCGGCGCAGGAAGGCAGCGGGGAGGAAAAGGCCCGGAGATGCCCCTGGAGGAGGGGCTGCAAAGCCAGCCCAGGGAGCTGTGAGGAGGAAAGAGCCGTCCTGTGCCGGGAAGGCGGCCGGAGCTTGAGCCGGAGCTCCAAGCTGGTGGTCCCTGAGCAGCCTCCCAGCAGGGAGAAGCCCTTCAGGTGCTTGGAATGTGGGAAGAGCTTCAGGCAGAGCAACCACCTCCTCAGCCACCAGCACATCCACACTGGGGAACGGCCCTACACGTGTAGGGAATGTGGGAAGAGCTTCAGGCAGAGCTCCACCCTGATCCAACACCAGCGCATCCACACTGGGGAACGGCCCTACACGTGTGGGGAATGTGGGAAGAGCTTCAGTTACAGCTCCACCCTCCGCAAGCACCAGGTCATCCACACTGGGGAACGGCCCTACAAGTGCTTGCAGTGTGGGAAGAGGTTTCAGACCAGCGGGAATCTCCTCCAGCATGAGTGGATACACACAGGGGAGAGGCCCTTCCGCTGCACCGACTGCGGGAAGGGCTTCAGCTACAACTCCCACCTCGTCACCCACCGGCGCATCCACACTGGGGAGAGGCCCTACAAGTGTGGCACGTGTGGGAAGAGCTTCAACCGCCACTCCAGCCTCTGCATTCACCAGCGCATCCACACTCGAGAAAGGCCCTACGAGTGTGGGGA
>NW_020962300.1:0-1211 GCF_003031625.1 Empidonax traillii | reverse complement strand
CCCTGCTCAGGGGGTCTTTGGGAACTCGGGGGTGGTGGCTGAGAACCTCTTTGCAGGTCTCTTGCCCAGCCGGGTCCCTGGACCTGCTACTCTGGGGCTAAGAAGGTCTCTGCTTCTTGGAGGAGAGCACCAACAATGGGGTTTAAATTATTCTTCTGTATGTATTGTTTGTATTGCTGGTGAGTAAGATTCAGAGTTGGAACCAAAGCTTGCATTTGGCTCTAGTAAAGAAGATTGTTGAATTTGTATTATGAATTTGGCTGAAATTTTAAAACAAACTAAAAATTCTAAATCAGGTGACTTTCGAAGATGTCTCCCTGTGCTTTAGAGATATCTTCAGCAAACTCACTCTTTAGTATCCAAACCAGAAAGACTTTAAAAGGATGGACAGCTAATACAGTTCAAAATACTGTCAAAATATCAGACAATAATGTGATTATTGATTATTATATTTCAGTTGCCTTTCATTCTCTTCTAGAATTGAAAACTGGTGTTGCTTTGTTACACTGATTGTTTTGCAATGCTCATATTTGTACAGGTTTTGTCCCAGTAGTTTTACAGCAGGTGGCAAGAATTGTTTGGAATATCCCTGTCTCCTCTCTGATTGCTGCAGCATCTGAAAGAGACCTTTTGGTTTATGAGTCCACACAGGATTCTGTGTGACCGTGAGATAACGATGCTTGAGGTGCTGAGCCTCACAGAATAAGAGTCCTGGGCTAGAGAGCGAGAAAGTGGCTGGTTGGCAAGGCTGATGTTTGTGGGGGAGCCCCCCCATGGGCCCTGGCCCCCATCTCCCCTGCAATCTTTGAGATGAACTGGTAATATTACAGCTTGATGGTTTGTTAAAGGAGTTTAAATGATTTGTCTTGCTTGTACCTTGTTGTAGTGAATACCCTGGTTAAGTGAATTTTGATCATGCCCTGGATACTTTCTTCATGCTTTTTATGCCTCTTGGATTTGTTTCAGCAGAAATAGTTTTTTTAGACTCCCACCAGTATAGTTACTGTGAAGCTGCCAAAGTCAGCAGCCAGTGTGGTACTGATTAGTTTGCCATAATAACATTCACACCAGCGTTTTGGTATGGATGAAAATTCTTTAATAGCATGGAGGCAAGAGATACCTGCACTGTCACTCCACGAGGCAGAGGGGATTGACTGCAGTCAGGGGCAGACCGTGGCAGGACAGCTGGCCCTGGATGAGGACTGGAATCT
>NW_020962299.1:11688-13264 GCF_003031625.1 Empidonax traillii | reverse complement strand
GTGGTCCCTGTGTCCCCAGTGATGTCATCACTGTCCCTTGTGATGTCACTGCTCTCTTCAGCAATGTCACTGGTCCCCAGTGATTTCACTGGTGTCCATGTGATGTCACCACTGTCCCCAAAGATATCACTGCTATCCCTGTGATGTCACTGCTGTCCCCAAGGGTGGTCCCTGTGTCCCCAATGATGTCACCACTGTCTCCTGTGATGTCACTCCTGTCCCCAGCAATGTCACTGCTGTCTCTGTGACCTCATCGCTGTCCCTTTGATGTCACTACTTTCCCTCTGATGTCACCGCCATCCCCAATGATGTCACTGGTCCTCTGTGATGTCACTCCTGTCCCCAGGGGTGCTCCCAGTATCCACAATGATGTCACCACTCTCCCCAGCCATGTCACTGGTCCTCAGTGATGTCACTGCTATCCCTGCGATGTCACAGCTGTCCCCAGCAGTGGCACCATGTACTTGTGATGGCAGTGATGCCCCTGTGATGTCACCAGATCCCTGTGTTGTCACTGCTCTCCAGTGATGTCACCTCTGTCCCTTTGATGGCACTGCTGTGTTGTCCCCTGGGGTGACGTCCCTGTCCCTGTGATGTCACCAGTGTCCCTGATGATGTCACTGGTTTCTCTATGATGTCAACCCTCTCCTTGTGAATTTACCGATGTCCCAGTGACATCACAGATCTCCCTTTGTAGTCAGCATTCTCCTGTGATGTCACTGCTCCCCAATGATGTCCCTGCTGTCGCTGTGATGTCACCACTGTCCCCTGTGATGTCACCATTGTCCTCGATGATGTCACTGCGGTCTCTGTGATGTCACCCCTGGCGTTGTGAAATCATCAATGTCGACTGTGATGTCACAGATGTCCCTGTTAATGTCACTGGCGTCTCTATGATGTCACCACTGGGCTGAGCCGTGGCACCATGTCCCAGTGAGTTCACCGATGTCCCTGGGACATCACTGCTGTCCCTTTGTTGTGAACAGTCCCCTGTGACGTCACTGGTCCCAATGAGGTCATTGCAGTCTCTGTGATGTCACCACTGTCCCTTGTGGTGTCACCAATGTTTCTGATGATGTCACCGGTGTCTCTGTAATGTCACCCTTGTCCTTGTAAAGTCACCAATGTCCCCATTGATGTCACTGATGTCACTGTGATATCACAACTGTCCCTTTGTTTTCACCAGTTCCCTCTGATGTCACTGGTCCCCAGCGATGTCATGGATGTCCCTGTGATGTCCCTAGTGTCACCAATGATGTCACTGCTGTCTCTGTGATGTCATACCTAGCCTTATGCAGTCACTGATGTCCCCTGTGATATCATCAATGTCCCTGTGCCATCACAGCTTTCCCATTATTGTTTCCAGTGCCTTGTGATGTCACCAATGTCCCTGATGATGTCACTGATGTCTCTGTGATGGCACCCCAGTCATTGTGAAGTCACCGAATTTTCCTCTGATGTCACTGATTTCCCTGTGACACCAAGGCTGTCTCTTTGTTTTCACCAGTCACCTTTTGTGTTACTGTTCCTCAATGGTGTAATCTCTGACCCTGTGACGTCACCACTGTCCCCAGTG
>NW_020962299.1:7922-9317 GCF_003031625.1 Empidonax traillii | reverse complement strand
CAGATCCAGGTCACCTCCCATTGCTCTGCCAACCCCCTGGGCCTGCTCTGGGCCCTGCAGGTCCTTGCCCTGCTCCCAAGGGCTCTGGGGGTGCTTCATGCTCAGGCCTTGGGCTTTAGAGCTCAGGCTGGGGATTGGGCACAACTTTGGCAGGTTTGTTGTTCTGCTGGCAGGGTCTGGTTCATGATATGGGGAAGAGCTTTTTGGGCTGGGTCAGGATTAAGGGTTGGCTTTTCATACTAACAATGCAGGTTTGGGATTCGAGTGGGCATTGGAGGACAAATAAGAGTCTGGAGTTCTGGGTTTGAGCTTTTCATGGCTTAATATTAGAGCAGTGGATTCCTTTCCATGGAAGGGGCAGCACTTTTGGGGAGTGTTGAGGTTACAAACAGAGTAAAGGTCCATCAGGAATGTTTGCACAGTCACTGTTTCAGCACTCTCAACATTCCCTGAAACTGTTTTTATCTCATCAAAATCTTTCATATTTGTTGGACATTTCCTTTTTTCCTCACCCAAGAATCCCATCCAGCTTTTTCCGAATTTTCCTGACCTCCCCAAAACTTTTTCTCTGGATGGGGTCACCTTTATAATGACCCTCCTGACCCCTGAGCATCTGCCTGCCCTCCTTGGCCAGTCCGTTCCTGGGGACAGCGCTGGCAGCCCAGCCCCCAAGGGCACAGGATGTGCTGCTGTGCTGGAGAGGACCCTCCTCAGCCTGTGCAGCAGGGCTGGAGGTGGGGAATTCCCTGCCCCTCCCCAGCTGGGCCCTTCCTGCCTCTCACACTTGGGCACTGGAGCTGCCCCAGGGGCATCTCTGGGGCTGTGGCCACCCCTGGGACTGCTCTGGGAGGTCATGGCCTGAAGACATGAGTGTTGAGTTTGGAAAAAGGATGAAGCCTCTGCAGAACAGAACTCTTGGTAATTGCTCAAATTGCTTCTTTTCCAACATTTCAAGGGTTACATTTTTTTTTTAAATTTTTTTCATAATTTTTTCATTGTTTTTTTCACTGAAAAACCAAACCCATATTCAATGACCTGATTCACTCACTGTATGAACAGCTTTGTACAGCTACTTAGCAAAAAAAAATTTTCTACCAATGATTCAAAGGAAGAAATGTTGCTCAGAAGAGCTCCTGAATGTTTTGAACATATTTCATATCTCTAATTTTTCCTCTTTTTCCCCTCAGCCCTGCAGGGTGTCATCTTCTCTGCCCTGTCTGAGATGCCCCACGGCCTGAGGGATGGACAAGGCAATTGTGATTGTTCTTGGCTGGTCTGTGACCACTGTCCTGGGGCAGCTTTCCCAGGGTGTGCAGCACATGGAACAGACCAGACCCTGCTCTGCTGCTCCTTCCCATCCCTCCCAGGAGGGCTGGTTTTGGGAGGAGCCTGCAG
>NW_020962299.1:0-2219 GCF_003031625.1 Empidonax traillii | reverse complement strand
CCAGGCATTTCATCAGCCTCGGGGGCTTTGGGGATGAGTCCCTGAACATCAGACCCTGAGGAGAGTTGCAGGAACCTCTTGAGAAACCAAAGTGAGATTCAAACTGTAAAGTTTCTTGTAGTGTTAATGGGTCCCACTGAGGGATCCAACTGAGAAAAGATCTTGTTAGAGCACAAAGCTGGAAACTGTGATGACAGGTCAGAGAATCAAAAAATCATCAAAGTTTGAAGAGCCCTTCAAGATCTTTTGGTCCGACTGTCAACCAGAAGCACCATAATCATCCCAAAACCACATCCTAAAGTGCCACATCCAGATGCCATCTGAACACTTCCAGAGACTCTATCACTCCCATAAAGATCTTATTCCAATACCTAAACACTTTGTAAAACTGAGTCTTGAGGCTCAAGATGTGCTGTTTCTAAAATTGGCAATAGAGCAAACAATGATTGTCAACAAATATTAAGGTCGCTCAAAGATCCCACTCGAATGGACGTGGTTAAGGAGTGTCACAATGTAGGAACCAGCACATACAACAAATCCCTACTAAGTTAAGTCCTGGCAGTGCAACCACAACAGAAGGAGGCTCTGTGTCACCACTGCACACAAAAAGGACATTGTAAAAGGGATTGCCCTCAGCTGAAAAGAAGAGCACCCACAGTACCACCCAGCTTGTGTCCCCAAAGCCAAAAGGGATTGCCCTGGGCCAGTGACTGTAGATCACTCTTGGACAGAGAGGGGAGGCCGCTTTCACCCAAAGCTGCACAAAGGCTGGCCTCGATTTCGGGAAATGGGGAGCTGAGCACGAAGGGCAGAGATGATAAAAAATGCCCCACAAGTCAAGCACACCCAGCTGCTCCCCTCACTCCCGGACAGGGACCCAGAGCAAGTGTCTCTAGGGTGGAGTTGGCGATTCCTCACCCACTCACAGTAGGCAGTGACAACTACCAAATAGTTCGCATGAGACCAATATATAACCTTCCAGTATCTGCTGGAAAAGACATTTTAACTGGGACTACTCCATCTAATAATACAGGGTTAACAATTATTCCACAGTCAGTGACTGTAGACAACCCTAAGACATTGGAAGTGATTGTAAAAGCTCCAAACACGGAGCAAGACACAGAAACACCCATTGCCAATTTAACCCCCATTGCTGTAGAGGGGGACACTGGACTCTATGTTGATGGTCCAGTGGTCACAGTCTGTTTTACTCCATCAGCCAATGCTAATCTGCAGAGTATTTTTTCCCAACACTGACCAATGTGCTCGACTTCAAGGTCCTACAGACACAGGAGCAGACGTCACGATCTTTGCAGAGAGCGACTGGCCAAAGGAATGGAGCACTACGGAGCCCTGCATCGACATCAAAGGGGTAGGAGGAGCCCAGACACCGCTCCAAAGTGTCTCCACTTTACTGATTGAAGGACCAGAAGGTAAAACTGCCTCAGCAAAGCCCTATGTCCTTAATATCCCAATGACCCTCTGGGGCAGAGATATGATAGGACAATGGGGAGTCCAACTAACTACCTCAAATTTAGTTTAAAGGCCACTGGTGAGCCGCAATCTCCTGTCCTCACATGGCTCTCTGACCAGCCAGTCTGGGTATCCCAGTGGCCCCTAAAGGGAGAGAAATTACATAAATCAAACTACTAGTACATGAACAACGAGTAAAGGGACGTATCATGCAGACTGATAGTCCCTGGAATTTCCCCATTTTTACCATACAAAGTCCAATGGAAAGTGGAGACTGCTACAGGATTTAATAAAACTCAACAAAAAAATAGAGCTGATGGGGGCTCTCAAGCCAGGGCTTCCATCACTACAATGATACCTTCACAGTGCCCTATTGTTCTTATTGATAGAAAAGATCATTTCTTTAACATTGCATTAAACCCTAAAGACTCTCGTAGGTTTGTGTTTACAGTGCCTTCCATCAATGCAGCAGAACCATCTCAGCGCTATCACTGGACAGTCCTCCCACAGGGAAGGAGGAACAGCCCCTCCATTTGCCAAAGAGTCATTGCAGACATGTTATCACCAACCCATCGACAGTGTCCCGATACCATCGTATCTCACTCTAGGGACGATCTCTTGCTGGCAGCGCAATCCGAGGGACAACTCCTGCAAGTGCATTTGTCTGTGAAAACTGCACTATTGACACATGGTCTGAAATTGCACCGGGGAAAGGACAAGTGACAGTTCCATGGAAATACCTTGGA
>NW_020962298.1:4186-5352 GCF_003031625.1 Empidonax traillii | reverse complement strand
TTGCCATCTGCAAACCCCTGCACTACGAGACCCTCCTGGGCAGCAGAGCTTGTGCCCACATGGCAGCAGCTGCCTGGGCCTCTGGGTTTCTCAATGCTCTGCTGCACACAGCCAATACATTTTCCCTGCCCCTGTGCCAGGGCAATGCCCTGGGCCAGTTCTTCTGTGAAATCCCTCACATCCTCAAGCTCTCCTGCTCCTACTCCTACGTTAGGGAACTTGGGCTCCTTGTAGTTACTACCTCTTTGGTGCTTGGTTGTTTCATTTTCATAGTTTTCTCCTATGTGCAGATCTTCAGGGCTGTGCTGAGGATCCCCTCTGAGCAGGGACGGCACAAAGCCTTTTCCACGTGCCTCCCTCACCTGGCCGTGGTCTCCCTGTTCCTCAGCACAGCATTCTTTGCCTACCTCAAGCCCCCCTCCATCTCCTCCCCATCCCTGGATTTGACCGTGTCAGTTCTGTACTCGGTGATGCCTCCAGCCCTGAACCCCCTCATCTACAGCCTGAGGAACCAGGAGCTCAGGGATGCCATAAGGACAATGATGACTGGATGCTTTTCAGGAGCAATAAAGTGCCTGTGTTCTGGTGTGTAGCATTTAGAAGGGAATTCTTTGATGGCCCAGCCTTCCTGCTCAGATTTTTTGTGGAGGTCATCGGATTCTTCTTGAAATATTTTATGTGAAATTAATATTTTTATGCATCTGCCTTTTGATTTTGTGTCTATAATTTTGAATTTGACCAAAAGATTTATAAATGATGACTTGTGCTCTGAGAGTATTTAAACAAAATAAAGGACAGTGCAGTGCCTTCTTTGTCCAAGACCCTTCTTCTCAGCTGTTCCTAAAGGACAGCACACTGCAGGACAGGGGGGAATTGCAAAGGGAAAGGGAACAGGAATCCCAGCACAGCAGCACTGCCAGGGAGCAGCAGAGCTTGGGCTTTGCAGAGCTTCTCTTTCCACTTCCACACTGTCCTCCTGAGCCCCTTTCTGGCTGCAAGGCCTGAGTGCTCTCTGAGCACAGTCCTGGGGGTGGGAGCCCTTTGAGCACAGGCAGGGACAGGCACTGGGAACTTGTGAAGCAGAGCTGGGCTCCCTGACAGCATCTGCAGGATGCTGTGGGATCTTCTGAGGGCACTGCATGGACTGGGTCACTTCTTCTGTGCCC
>NW_020962298.1:0-1040 GCF_003031625.1 Empidonax traillii | reverse complement strand
TTCCGATCTCACAGGGATTCAGTAGCATTTACTACAATTGAACAGGGACTGAATTATAGATTCCCAATAACAACACTCATACCACAGTCAGTTCACACCCACACCCAGGCAGAGATGTGTGGACACATCAGGATCTGGGGTTTGGCTTCTGAATTCTTGAGCAGCTTCTTCAGTCTTCTCTCAGGACCTCAGGATGATGGACTTGTCTCTAAACACACCGTGGGGTTCATTAAAATACAGACAAACAAATTATTTTTCTTTTTTTTTTCATTGTCTTCATGTCTTACTTTCTTCAACAGCAAATTGGAGTTGTTTTGTAGTTTATCTGAGGAGGAAAATTTCAAAAGCAGTTCCCAAATAATAGCTTTTTTTAATGAAAGGGAATGATTTACACAGAGCCTTGGGATGCAAGAGGGTCAGGATGCAAAGGGTTTGGATCCCAAGAACAAGGGGGCAAAAGAGATTAGTAGCATTTAATTATTCTCCAGTTTAACAGTTATCAAGGGATTCAGTAGCATTTAATACAATTGAACAGAGACTGAATTATAGATTCACAATAACAACACTCACACCACAGTCAATTCACACCGATGTCTCAGATCTTTTTGGGTTTTTAAACCTTTGTAGATTTTAGAACTAGTTGTGTAGTGAATATATTTTAATGTAGCTGTATTATATCCCTTACCCTTAACAGAGCAGTTACACACACCCAACCCTACTACCCCATTCCATATCAATCCCTCTAAACTCCATTTTTAGTCTTCTTTTCAAGGTAGAATTGTAGAAAAACATCCCAAGGCCTGGACCAGAAGATATCACCCAGACACAGTGACCTTCTAGGCAGAGCTCTTTAGGAACTCCCAGGATTGTGTGTGCTGTGAAGAAGATGAAGATGAGGAAGAAGGGGTCCCAAAGACACCAAACCCAGTTCCTGAAGGGGTGTGTCAGGGGGCAGAATGGGGCAGAACCAGGGCTGCATAAACCTGGGATTGGATGGACCTTATTATAAAATCCTAGAACCCCTGTCTGGGGGGGCACAC
>NW_020962297.1:11246-12986 GCF_003031625.1 Empidonax traillii | reverse complement strand
AGAGCCTTTGGCTCCCTGCACTCAGGGCCTCCAAGGAGCTGCTGCAGAGTCCCTGGGGAGGCTTTGTCAGGAGGGGCCCTCGGGGGGCTCCTTAAGGCTTCAAGGGCCTGCAGGATTTTCAGAGCAATTGGGGGTTTGCTTTTGGTTTTGCATCTCTGAGAGGTTTGTTCAGTCCTGGCCTCCAATTATCTGCTTTAATTAGTCCCTGGAGAGAATGTCAGTTGTGACACCCACTGAGGCTCATTAATGTTTCAAGGCACTCAAGGTTTATTAAGACACTTCTTTTTGACTCTGAGTCTTTGAGAGGTTTGTTCAGTCCTGGCCTCTAATTATCTGCTCTAATAAGTCCCTTGAGAGCCTTTGTCAGGAATGACCCTCAGTGGGGCTTGTTAAAGCTTCAGTGTACTAGAGTTTTGTTAAGATACTTTGCCTTTTCCTTTGACTCTGAGTTTTGAAGAGGTTTGTGCAATCATGGCCTCAAATTATCTTCTTTAATTAGTCCCTAGAGGGACTTTGTCAGCAGTGACACTCAGTGGGGCTCATTAATGCTTCAAGGTACTCAAGGGTTTTGAAGGAATTTTTCCTTTTGAAAGTGATTTTTTGAGAGGTTTGTTCAGTCATGGCCTCCAATTATCTGCTTTAATGAGTCCCTTGGGATTCTCAATCAGTTGTGACACTCAGTGGGGCTCATTGATGGTTCAAGGCACTCAAGGTATATTTATTAAAACACTTCTTTTTGACACTGAGTCTTTGACAGGTTTGTTCAGTCCAGACCTCAAATTATCTGCTCTAATGAGTCCCTTGAGAGCCTTTGTCAGGAATGGCCCTCAGAGGGGCTCGTTAAAGCTTCAAGGTACTACAGGTTTGTTAAGGTACTTTGCCTTTTCCTTTGACTCTGAGTTTTGAAGAGGTTTGTGCAATCATGGCCTCCAATTCTCTGCTTTAATTAGTCCCTGGAGAGATGTTGTCAGTAGTGACACTCAGTGGGGCTCATTAATGCTTCAAGGTACTCAAGGGTTTTGAAGGAATTTTCCTTTTGAAAGTGAGTCTTTGAGAGGTTTGTTCAGTCAAGGCCTCCAGTTCTCTCCTCCACTGAGTCCATGAGGAGCCTGTTTTGGGAATGGCCCTCAGGGGGACCCATTAATGCTTCCAGATACTTTGGGTTTTCCTTCTGACTTTCCCTTATGGACAGGTTTGTACAATCTCCCCTCAGTCCCTGAGGTTCAAGGACTCAGCACCAAAAGCCCCCCGGGGCTCTCTCAGATAAAGCAAGTCCTGACAAACCATGGCCCTTCCTGTGATTTCCCTCTGGTCTGGACAGTAAATTAGGAATGTTGTCTCATGGAATCAGGGGACCACTGTGACACTGCCCAGAGCCTTTGTGTGCCTGCACTCCTGGCCTGCAAGGATCTGCTCTCAGGAGTCCCTGGGGAGGCTTTGTCAGTGCCTGCCCTCAGTGGGGCCCAGCAATGCTTCAAGGGACTGGGAGTTTGGCTTCTGACTTCTTGAGCAGCTTCTTCAATCTTCTCTCAGTACCTCTGGATGATGGACTTGTCTCCAAACACACTGTGGGGCTCATTAACAGAAAAACAAATTATTTTTTCTTTTAATTGTCTTTATGTCTTCAAGATTTCTACAGCTAATTGGAATTGTTTTGTAGTTTAGCTGAGGAGGAAGATTTTAAAGTGGAAGTCACAAAAATATAATTTTTCTATGAAAGGGAGTGATTTACACAGAGCC
>NW_020962297.1:4271-5342 GCF_003031625.1 Empidonax traillii | reverse complement strand
CAGCAAGAGATCGTCCCTAGAGTGAGATACGATGGTATCGGGACACTGTCGATGGGTTGGTGATAACACGTCTGCAACGACTCTTTGGCAAACAGAGGGGCTGTTCCTCCTTCCTGGTGGGAGGACTGTCCAGTGATAGCGCTGAGATGGTTCTGCTGCCTTGATGGAAGGCACTGTAAACACCAACCTTCAAGAGTCTTTAGGGTTTAATGCAATGTTAAAGGAACAAGCTTTTCTATCAGTAAGAACAATAGGCCACTGTGAAGGTAAAAGACCTTGAACTCAAGCCCATTGGTTGGTGTTGGGAAAAAATACCCTGCAAGTTTGCACTGACCGATGGAGTAAAACAGACTGTGACCACTGGACCATCAGCACAGAGTCCAAAGTGTCCCCCCCCTACAGCAATGGGGGTTAAATTGGCAATGGGTGTTTCTATGTCTTGCTCCACAGGTGGAAAAAGAGCTTTTATAATTGCTTCTATTGCCTTAGGGTTGTCTACAGTCACTGACTGTGGGATAACTGTTAACCCTGTATCATTAGGAGGAGTAGTCCCAGTTAAAATGTCTTTTCCAGCAGGTACTGGAAGGTTATTCATCGGTCTCACAAGAACTGTTTGGTAGTTGTCAATGCTTATTGTGAGTTGGTGGGGAGATGCCAACTCCACCCTAGAGACACTTGCTCTGGGTCTCTGTCTGGGAGTGAGGGGAGCAGCTGGGTGTGCTTGGCTTGTGGGGCATTTTTTATCATCTCTGCCCTTTGTGCTCAGCTCCCCATTTCCCAAAATCGAGGCCAGCCTTTGTGCAGCTTTGGGTGAAAGCGGCCTCCCTTCTCTGTCCAAGAGTGATCTACAGTCACTGGCCCAGGGCAATCCCTTTTGGCATGGGGGACACAAGCTGGGTGGTACTGTAGGTGCTCTTCTTTTAAGCTGAGAGAAATCCCTTTTAAATTGTCCTGTTTGTGTGCAGTGGTGACACGGAGACTCCTTCTGTTGTTGTTGCACTTCCAGGATTTCAGTTAGTAGGAATTAGTTGTACCTGTAGGATCCTACACTGGGAGACACCTTAACCATGT
>NW_020962297.1:0-1217 GCF_003031625.1 Empidonax traillii | reverse complement strand
CATGCACAACTCCCTCTGGGCCACCACAACCATCTCCTACACAGCATGTGCTGCACAAACCTTTTTCTTTCTGTTATTTATTTCAACAGAGTATTTTCTCCTGACCATCATGTGCTACGACCGCTACGTTGCCATCTGCAAACCCCTGCACTACGGGACCCTCCTGGGCAGCAGAGCTTGTGCCCACATAGCAGCAGCTGCCTGGGCCTCTGGGTTTCTCACTGCTCTGCTGCACACAGCCAATACATTTTCCCTGCCCCTGTGCCAGGGCAGTGCCCTGGGCCAGTTCTTCTGTGAAATCCCTCACATCCTCAAGCTCTCCTGCTCAGGCACACACGTGAGGGAAATTGGTCTTCTTGCTTTTAGTGCTGTACTTTGTTTCGGATGTTTCATTTTCATGTTTTTCTCCTATGTGCAGATCTTCAGGGCTGTGCTGAGGATCCCCTCTGAGCAGGGAAGGCACAAAGCCTTTTCCACGTGCCTCCCTCACCTGATTGTGGTCTCCCTGTTCCTCAGCACAGCATTCTTTGCCTACCTTAAGCCCCCCTCCATCTCCTCCCCATCCCTGGATCTGGCCCTGTCAGTTCTGTACTCGGTGGTGCCTCCAACCCTGAACCCCCTCATCTACAGCCTGAGGAACCAGGAGCTCAAGGATGCCATAAGGACAATGATGACTGGGTGCTTTTCAGGAGCAATAAGGTGCCTGTGTTCTGGTGTGTAACATTCAGAAGGGGATTCCTTAGTGGTCTATCCTTCCTGCTAAAGTTTTTTGGGGAGGTCATTGGGTTCTTCTTGCAAACATTTTCTATGCAAAAAATATTATTATGCATTTGCCTTTTTATTTAGTTTCCACCAACTGAATTTGACCCAGAGATGTATAAATGATGAATTGTGCTTTCTTAATATTTAAACAAAAAAAAGGACCCTGCAGTGCCCTCTTTTTCCAAGACCCTTCTTCTCAGCTGTTCCTAAAGCACAGCACACTGCAGGACAGGGGGTATTTGCAAAGGGCAAGGGCACAAGAATCCCAGCACAGCAGCACTGCCAGGGAGCAGCAGAGCTTGGGCTTTGCAGAGCTGCTCTTTCCACTTCCACACTGGCCTTGTGAGCCCCTTTCTGGCTGCAAGGCCTGAGTGCTCTCTGAGCACAGTCCTGGGGGTGGGAGCCCTTGGAGCACAGGCAGGGACAGGCACTGGGAACTTGTGAAGCAGAGCTGG
>NW_020962296.1:0-5353 GCF_003031625.1 Empidonax traillii | reverse complement strand
GGGGGGGACGTCCCTGAGGGATCCCAAAGGTACCTTTAAGGGGGGTGGGGGCGCTGGAGACCCCCACGGGGACATCAGGGGGGTTAATTGGGGGGGGGAGCCCCCAAAGACCCTTAATTGGATCCCTAATTGGGAGGGACCCCAAAGACAGCGGGGACCCGAGGGGGGCACATGGTGGGGGGGGGTCTCTGCATCCAGAATTGGGGCTGGGGGGTCTCGGAGGGTCTCCAGTGGGGGATCCTGATGCTGAGCTGGGGTTGGGGGTTCTCTCCCCCCTCCAAAATTGGGGCCGGGGGGTGCGTGGGTGGGTGTGGGGGTGGTTTCTCCGGCTGGTACCACCCACGCAGCCGGCACTTTGGGGGGTCTCCTCTGTTGTTTTGGTTTTTTTTTTTTTTTGGGGGGGGGGTTCTCGGGGGTCGCGTCTCTCTCTCCCCTCGCAGGGGTGGCCCGCGGCACCTTCACGGTCACGGCCTGGCCGCGCGTGGCCGTGGTGGCCTTCGGGGGCTCGACCACCGTCAACTGCAGCCGCAGCGCCTGCCCGGGGGGCAACGCCAGCCTGGAGCTCCACACCCCCCTGGCCGCGACCCCCGGGCCGGGGGGGCTGCGCTGGCAAAGCTTTCGCCTCCTCAACGTGTCCCGCTGGAGCCCCGGCCCTGCCACCTGCGCGGGGACCTGCGGGGACACCCGCGCCGAGGCCAGCGCCGACGTCCTGGTCTACCGTGAGTGCCCCGCTCAGGCCGTTAATTCATCTTTTAATTGACCTTTTGAACGGGCCTTCCACGGGCCCCGCGGGGAGCGCTAATTAGGGCCATCATCGCCTCCTTTTGAGGGGCCGGGGCGGGCGAGAAAAGAGGCTTTTTGGGGAGGAGGAGGAGGAGGAGGAGGGGGAGGAGGAGGAGGAGGATCGCGAAACCCACCCCCCGGTGACCCTCCCGGTGTTTGTGTCCCCCCCCTCGTCCCCCAGAGCTGCCGGAGCGGGTGGCGCTGGACCCGGTGGCGCCGGTGGCGGTCGGGGACAGCCGGAACGTGACGTGCCGCGTGCTGGAGGTGGCCCCGGTGGGGAACCTGACGGTGACGCTGCGGCGCGGGGGGGACACCCTGCGCACCCAGAGCTTCGGCAGCGCCCCCGGCAGCGCCAGCGTGGCCGTCACCCACCTGCTGACCGCCACGCCCGGAGACCACGGGCAGGACGTCACCTGCCACGCCGAGCTGTCCCTCAGGCCACACGGGCCCCTCTTCGCCCGCGCCGCAGCCCCCGTCACCCTCTCCGTGTTCGGTGAGTCCCGGGGAAGGGGGGGGGGGGAGAGGCAGCGTCCATGAGGACACCCACGGGGACAGCAGTGTGACCCTCCAGGTGGTGGTGTGGCACTGTCACCGCCCATGGGGACACCCACGGGGACAGCAGTGTCCCCCTCCTGGTGGTGGTGTGGCACTGTCACCACCCACGGGGACGTTGGTGCCACCCTCCAGGTGCTGGTGTGGCACCGTGGCACTGTCACCACCCACGTGGACATCAGTGTCCCCCTCCTGGTGGCTGCTGGGGCACAGGCTGCCTGGTGGCACCGCTGGGGCACAGGAGAGGGTTTGGCCACCAGGACCGTGTCCCCAGCCCCGGTGCCACCGTGTCCCCCCCACAGCCCTCCCGGAGCCGCTCCAGCTCGAGGCCCCCTCCCTGCTGGAGGTCGGGGCCACCTCCCGCGCCCGCTGCCGCGTGGCCGGCGCCTTCCCGGCCGGGGACACGCGTGTCACCCTCGCCCTGGGCCGCGAGACGCTGAACGCCAGCCTGGAGGTGGCGGGGGACGCGGTGACGGCGGTGACCGAGCTGTCCCCGAGCCAGCCGGGCCTCGAGGACATCACCTGCACGGCCGCGGTGGCCTCAGCCACCAGGACGGCGAGGAGGACGCTCCACGTTTACCGTAAGGCTCCCGTGGGGGTGTCCCCAAATGTCCCTCCCGCCACCGCACCCCCGGGACCCACCCACGGGCCCTTTTCCCGCAGGATTCCCGGCTCCCACCCTGGAGCTGCTGCCGCAGCCGGCGGAGGAGGGCGCGGAGGTGACAATGACGTGCCAGGCGGGGGACACCGAGCCGGCGGGGCCGCCGCTGCTGCAGCTCCTGGGGTCCCACGGCGAGGGGGTCCTGGCGGAGGGGCCGCGGTCCCGCGTGGAGCGGCGCGTGGTGGCTCGCAGGGAGGACGACGGGCGGGAGCTGCGCTGCAGGGCCAGCCTGGCCGTGGGGGACAGCGCGGTGACAAAGGAGGCGGCCACGCGGCTCCTCGTGCACTGTGAGTGGCGCTCCGTGGGGGGGGGGGGGGGGGGGGGGGGGGGGGGGGGGGGGGGGGGGGGGGGGTTGTGACCCCGCCCCGCCGTTCCCGGCCTCCCCTCGTGGGGCGGTTCTATCTTTTGGGACAGATCCCCCCGAATTTGGGGCCGGCGGCTGCCCCGCCAACCGCACGTGGGTGCGGGGGGCGTGGGAGTCGCTCTGGTGTCGCGCCACCGGCAACCCCGCGCCCGCCGTGGCTTGTGCCCGCGCGGGGGTCCCCGTGGGCACCGGCGAGCCCGAGCCCGTCACCCGCGAGCGCGCGGGCACCTACGAGTGCACGGCCACCAACGCCCTGGGGACCAGCAGCAGGAGCGTGGCCGTCCGCGTGGAGTGTGAGTGGCACCCGGGGTGGCACTGGGGGTGACATCGGGGTGGGATCGGGGTGTCACTGGGAGTGGGATCGGGGTGGCACTGGGGATGGCATCGGGGTGGCACCGAGGGTGACACCAGGGGTGGGACTGGGGGTGTTACCCTGGTGACACCGGGGGTGGCACTGTGGCGGCACGGGGGACACCACGGTGGCGGCACCGGGAATGGCACCGGGGATGGCGGTACCGTGGTGGCACTGACCGGGCGTCCCCTCTGTGTGTCCCCCTGTCCAGACGAGCCCACCCTGTCGGATCGTGGGTGCCCCTCGCGCCGCGTGTGGGTGGAGGGGCAGCGGCGGGACCTGCAGTGTCGCGCCGAGGGGGACCCCCCGCCCAGCACCCGCTGCGCCCGCCACGGGGACACCCCCGGGGACGCCCCCCGAGCCCGTCCCACCCGCGCCCGGGGCACCCGCGTGGTCTCCAGGGCCGACGCCGGGCGCTACCTGTGCAGGGCCACCAACCGGCACGGCGTGGCCACCAGGGATGTCGTGGTCACCGTGGAGTGTGAGCGGGGGAGGGGGCGCGGGTGAGATCAGGGGATGTTGGGTGGGATCAGGAGGTGATGGGGAGGATCAGGAGGTGCCGGGTGGGATCGAGGGATGTTGGGTGGGATCAGGAGGTGATGGGAAGGACGAGGGGGTGGTGGGAGGGATCGAGAGGTGATGAGAGGGATCAGAAGGTGCCGAGAGGGATCGGGGGGTGTGGGGAGGGATTGGGGGATGTTGAGTGGGATCAGAAGGTACTGGGAGGGATCAGGAGGTGCCGAGGGGGGGTGGCACCCAGCACCCACCCCCCTTTTCTGTGCTGTGTTCCCCCCCTCTCCCAGACCAGCCGAGCATCCCCGAGCGGGGCTGTCCCGAGCGGCGCCTCTGGCTCGAGGGGACCCCGGCCCGGCTCGGCTGTGCCGCCACCGGCAACCCCCCGCCCCGGGTCACCTGCACCAAGCTGGGGGACGGCCAGGACCACCCCCTGGTGACACCCAACGCCACCCACCCCGAGCCGGGGGATGCATGGGACCACCCCCTGGTGACAGCTGAGGACGGGGGGGACACGTGGGACCACCCCCTGGTGACCCCCAATGTCACCCGGACCGAGCTGGGGGGCACCTGGGACCATCTGCTGGTGGCCCCTGACGTCACCTGGACCAAACTGGGGGACACCCAGGACACCCCAGTGACCCCCAACGTGACCTGGACCGAACATGGGGACCCCCAGGACCCCCCAGTGACCCCCAACGTCACCCAGACCGAGGTGGGGGACCCCCAGGACCCCCCCCGGGTGAGCCGCGCCCACGCCGGCACCTACCAGTGCCGGGCCAGCAACGCCCACGGCTCGGCCGTCCGGAACGTCACCGTGGCCGTCGAGTGTGAGTCGCTGGGGGGGCATTTGGGGGGCGAGAAAGAGGTGGGGGGAGGGTGATTGTGTCTGATTTTGTCTGATTGTGCCTGATTCTGTCTGATTTTGTCTGATTTTGTCCGACTGTGCCCGATTTGTGCCTCCTTTCCCCTCCTCCCGGTGCGTTCCAGTCGGCCCCTCCTCCGTCACCCTCCGTGCCGTCCCCTCGTCCTCCGTCCCCCGGGGCGGCTCCTTCAGCCTGGACTGCGGCGCCGAGGGGGTCCCTTCGCCCGCCTTCGCCTGGGCCGTGCCCGTCGCCCCCAACCTGCGCCTGGGCCCCGACAACCGCTCGGTCACCGTCACCGCCGCCACCGCCGCCAACCGCGGGCTCTACACCTGCACCGCCAGCAACCGGCACGGCCGGCGCGCCCGCAGCGTCCTGGTCAGCGTCGACGGTGCGTGGGGGGACGACAAGAGCGACAATGGGGGGTGGCACTGTCCCCTCCCCCCCCACAGGGGTGGCACCGGCCCCTTGTGGTCACCACAGAGAGCTGGCTGGTGGCCCTGGTGGCCCTGGTGTCATCGATGTCGCCATTCACTGTGTCCCCACAGAGACATGGCTGGTGGCCCTGGTGGCCCTGGCGGTGGCAGGGGGGCAGTTGTGTCACTGTCCCCTCCCTGTGTCCCCACAGAGACATGGCTGGTGGCGCTGGTGGCCCTGGGCTCGCTGGGGGCGGTGGCCCTGGTGGCCCTGCTGGTGGCAGGGGGGCTGTACCTCAAGAGCACGGCCTGCAAGAAGGGCGAGTACAACGTGCGCGACGCCGAGGGCTCCTCGGGGGCCTCCTGTCCCCTGCACCGCCACCGGCACCGCCAGGACCAGGGGGACATCTTTGGGATCCAGCTCAGCCCACCCTGAGTGGGACCACCCCCCAAAAACTCAGGACCACCGGGACATCTTTGGGATCCAGCCCAGCCCACCCTGAGAGGGACCACCCCCCAAACCCCCACTTGGTGTGTGGGGACACCAAGGGACCCTTCAAAGCCCCCCATGGGCACCCTCAGGACCACGGGGACATCTTTGGGATCCAGCTCAGCTCCCCCCACTGAGGACCCTCAGGACCACCCCCCAAAACTCAGGACCACGGGGACATCTTTGGCCTCCAGCTCACCCAGGAACAACCAGGACCATCCCCTTCCTGGTGGGGACCTCCAGGGACCCCCCCCCAAAATCCCCCTTGACCGGGGTTATTGGGGGTTACAACGTGTGGGGACACCGAGGGACCCTTCAGAGCCCCCCTTGCCCATCCCAGGGGGTTTTTGGGGTCCCGC
>NW_020962295.1:0-5355 GCF_003031625.1 Empidonax traillii | reverse complement strand
AGCCCTGTAAGGCAATCCATCTACGTCCTGAGGACCTCGCTGCCACCGTCCAAGCGTGCTTGGCCCCGGCAGATGAACCTCAGGATTAAAGGGTGGGCTCAGTTCCGCGCACACTGTGTCTCACCTAAAAAATCCAATGCGCAGGCTGGAAGGTGGAAAGACCTTCCCCGGTTCTTCATTCGCGAAGAGACTGGCCATTCAAAAATTTGTCAAGAAAAGAAAAAATTAAATAGAACTTGTGTTTCTCCATGTTTTATTTTTTTCATAGTAATTGTGTACTGAAAACTAAAAGAAATAAAAAATTATTTTGCTGCTTTATTTCAAACTTTCATTGTATCTGCTTGGGGATTTCTGTGTTCCTGAACAGAAGTGGTATGGAAATATACTCTTTGATTCTGTGTTAGCTTTTTAAGTTCTATTTGATAATTAAACTGTCAACAGCTGAAATGGTGCTACATTGAATCTTGCCTGGTTAAAACAGCCAGTACATTGTTATAGACCTTTTCTGTGACCTATGTCAACTTAAAGTTAACACACCTAAAAAATCAGCCTCCAGTTCAATCCATCTCAAGACTGCACCTCAGGAACTGGCTATTTTAAATCCCTGAATGCAGAAACCATTAACGGGGGAAGTGGGGACCTTAGTGTGGAGTCTCTGACCTTCTCCCTGGAAGCTAAAAAGAAATACCATAGTACAGCTGGCTTTATGATACATGGGAAATGGACCCAAAATGTAGATACGTTGCCTGTCTTTATGGTATCACATGCTCAAAATCTCTAATAATAAAACATTGTCTGAGGAACTGAAAAGAAGGTATCCAGGTCTAAGACTCCAGGCTCGTCCCACGAGCTTATTGAAGGGGCTTTATACCAAAAGATATAAGACTCAAAAACCCTCCTGATGGATTTATAAAAGGGACCTTAGGTTCTTTTATACCCTGAGGCTGTACACAGGGAAAATGCAATAACGTTTTTCAGGAGGTCAAAATAACACCCTTTTACTGGCAAACTCTGGAAAATAAGGGAACTTGGCAGAAGTTTAATGCAAACATTCAATCAACATAAAGCATTTCACAAAACATTGACTTAGGAAATTCTAACCCCTCCAGGTTTAAATTACCCAAATATCAAGAAGAGGAAATTAGGAGGAGAGCAGGAAGGGGAGAGAGAGAGAGAGAGAGAATGAGAGAAAGAGATAAAGACAGAATGATAGCTACTGCCTTAGATTCAATGTAGAATCAACTACCACAAATCCAAGAATGACAGGACTGCGCACATGGGGGAGCCCATGATGTTGGTTTTATTTGCTCTGGACTCCTGTAGCCACCTCCCCCCAATTGGGGCTTTGGGTGTACAAGCCATTTGGGACTGGGTGAGGGGCACCAGGGAGTGTGGCTTGGGGTTTCAGATGTGCCTAAGGCTAATAGCCATTTGGGATCTGTATTAGGGGCTCTGGGGTGTGTGGTGTGGAGCCCTCTTTGGGTGTGTGACAGTGACTGACAGCTGCACCAGTGGCTCTCAGGGAGGCAGGGTGTGTGGGGCAGAGCACCATTGCACCATGGCAGAACCTGATCTGTCTCCTCCCCCACACACAGAGTTGTTTTGAGCCATTCATAATTTCTTTCAGTCTCTCACACCAGGTATTTTCACTTCGGAAAAGTGAAAGAGACCCAGTGAAACTGGAACAGAGATATGGCACACATGGCAAAGTGTAGTGTACATTTCTAAACCAATAGATATAGCTTTACAGTCTGTAGGTATTAACTCCAGGACTAAAGAGAATTTTAGTCGTGTTTGGCCTCTCTATGATCAAAATAACTAGTTCTCCTAAAGTGTGAGATGCTAGTATATTACTAGTAAAACTATTACATGTTCCAGAAGAGTAGCTAAAAACAGTGATTATCTTGTCAGAAATAAAGGCTTCAGAGAAATGAGTGCTAGTATACATTGATTCCGATGGAAAATATCTAAAATCCACCATGCAATTGCTACAATAACAGGCAGTTCAGGAGCGAGGCATCATCAAGCCTATGACTCATCTGTGTCCTTTGGGAGGTCAGAGAGTGTGGGGCATAACTGTTTGTGGGTTTTGTTTCTTCTTGGCAGGAAGGGAGCCACAGGACATGGTCAGATGATGCAAAAACTTAAATAATCTCCCAGACTTCTTTAACAATTACATACTGCAAAGAGACAATGTCAACACAGATGAAAACTCACTGAAATCTGGAAGAGGAGATCATCAAAGCAGGCACACGAATGTGCTCATGGCTTTCGCTTGATTTGCTGAAGTTTTACAGCACTTTCAAAAGGGAACATGCTGATGAATACATGGACTATGAAGCAGATTTTATGGCTCTGCTGATATGCTAATGTAGGATAAATACGCCAAGAAAATAAAAAGATGATGATGAACATTTATCACTTGTCTAAAAGTGTGTATGTAGCCAAAGTGCAGTGTAATGTAACTTACAAATAGGACATATTTTCCACATTTCTTTGGTTGGTGTGAGAATATGATTGATGCCACCAACTTGGTGACCAAACACCCTTCAAAATCTTTCAGCATCAAAGAGCAATTCTATTAATGATTTTCTCAGTGTCACTTCACTGAGTTCAGTGACTTTATCTGGAGTCTCCCATTTGAACATGACGTATTTTGTATACTCTAACAGTCTTTCACACAATAACACCCTGCAATGGGAAGACCACAAATCAAGTATTTTTGTCTTCAAATCACTACCTGAAATGCAGGAGACTTACATGAACTATAAGCTCAGGAAATACCCTTGTGTAATTTATTTTACAGTATGTTATTGCAATTAACATCTATGACCTCCTAGTGATAAAGCCACCAGGACTGAACTGAATATCCAACAGTTTTGCTAGGATTAAATTGCCATGATTTCTTCATTATTAATAGAATAAAAATGCTGAACGTGCTGGCAACAGCTGAATTTATGTAATCTGTAAAAGATCAGAATGTCTTCTACAAAGCCAAGCCATAAACATTAAGAATTGTGTACTGGGTCATATGGTAACAAACAATATAATTTTCAAAGATACTCTATTAATAATGTGGCAACACATGCGATGTCAAGGAGAAGGACCTATAGAGTTTTTGAGAATAAGGTTACTCTTAAAATTAAAAAAGACCTTCAGTGTATTTTTACCATGGCATATTCTTCCTTAGCCTACACACAAAAAAAAATCTCATGCACACACAAAATATTCATTTTTGAGGAAAAATATTTGTTAAGAATCTCATTTAAAGACAGAACAAAAGAAAATTTCTGTATGTTCTTATTCTAGATAATCCAGGGACTACAAACATTTAAAGGAGGTGTATTTGAGAAAAATCATTGTTATGTAGTTTTGCATATGTTTCATTAGCAGATGATGTAAGCCCACAAGTACAAAAGTAGTGGAAGATTGGAATGTTTTCCAAATATATAACATGATAAAGTGCTACATTGTAGGGGGAGGTTGAGCAGAATAAGTCCAATATATTTCATTGTTGTTTATTTTTCTGTTTATCTCTTGAAAACAACTACAAATATTTTTAGTATATAGACAATTAGTGATGAGAGGAATTTAGGCAGGGCATGGAAAAATGTTTAGGATGAAGACAAGTAAAAAGAAATTTTAACAAGAAAGTGTAGTAGACAAGTTTCATAGACTACTAATGATTTGGGTTAGAAACAAGACCTTTTCTGAACATGGACATATAGAATTGGTCATACTTAGTTCTGCAGGGAGTGACAGATTTATTCTCCCTCTAAGAGTCATATATATATTTTCAACATGTGTGGGTTTTTTCATTGGTTTTTCATTGGTTTTTATCTGTATATAAGACTGCTCAGAGTATGGAAAAACATTCTGTAGCGAAAAAAATAGTAGTGAAAAAAATTCCCTGCTGTTATTGATCTATGACCATATTCAAACCAGTGTAGAATTCCTTCTTGGAGCTGAGTCATTCTGTACACACATACCTGTGATATGAGTGAGGAATAGAATAGCTGGGTTAGGAAGCAGGATATCTGGGGCAACGACCTGGTGGCAAACCTCTGTAAAGAGAATGTGCATGTTGTAAAGGTGATAGAGCCCTGTACCCAGGAAGTCTCAGGAATAAATGTGACTTTCAGCCCTAGGTTTGTTCCTTATGCCTTTAATCCCTTTACAAAGAGAGGGATATGCAAACCCGCTGCTCTTCTCAGTTCTAGCCCAGGGACTCCATGGCTAGTGAGGGATAGAGATGGAGCAGTTTTAGCCTCTCAGACTTGTTTCTGGCAGGCATCAGTTCTGGGTTCAATGTCATGTGGGAATGCAAAGCTATAGCGCGGAACAGCTCCGTACAGGACATACACGGTGAGAAGAATCTTTCCCACTCGTCCTTATTCACTCCATGATGATGATGATATGGTGAGGTTTAAATTTCCTCACTCCAGCCTTGATTTCCTTCCTCCCTTTGTCACTCAGTCCATAGGTACTGAATCTTCACCTTCCCAAACCTTGTGGTATCCTGTCTTCCCTCAACCAGAATGTCCAAACTGTTCCTCCTTTTCCCTTGACAGTCCCTCTCTCCCCCACTGCTGTGTTGCAATACTTTTCTCACTAACCAATCTGTTTCCAGCAACTCTGAGATGTCTTCTGCACAGCACATTCCTCTCCACCACATCCTCGCTGATGATAAGTATATCACTGTAATGAACATGACACTTTGCAAGTAAGGGTCAAGTCCAATTCCTTGCCTTGAAGACTTCCAAGTGTAAGGAACCAAACCCAAATATGACAAAATTAGGACAACAAAACAGTTGAAATTAGAAGACTGAGAGAGGAAGGAAAGAAAGAGATATGAGATGAACAATGATATTTCAGAGTACCTACATCATGTTTTGATCCAGTTTATTCCCCAAACAACTCTCAGTTGTAACCAGCCACCCAAGTTTTCTATTCAAACCAGAGTGCTACTATTTAAAACCCTAGTTATTGCTATTTTACCTAGTCAGATACTGGAGGAACAAGTTTGCTTTTACAGTCATCACAGCAATGTAGACAAGATGATAAAACAGATGTTTCAGAAACAAAAGGAGCATTATTCACAAGGTGGAATAGGAATAGAGTTCACTTCCAAATTCACAAAGTAGGCAAGCTGTAGGAAAAAAACACCTGAGACAAAGCCAACTTTAAAAGGAAAAATTTACAGTAGCTGTAGTTTAGCAGTAGTCATTAAGTGAGTTACAGAATATCCTGACCACCAACCTATTATTTTGTCCAACCTTCACATTCTGGGTTGACATATGTTTTCTCAACCTCTTGCAAAAGTTGTCTGTCCCTGTGACATCTTCTTTCCAATGA
>NW_020962294.1:4328-5357 GCF_003031625.1 Empidonax traillii | reverse complement strand
TACTGAGCAAAAAGTGTAATATGCTCATCAAATCAGGGAATTAAAGTTTAATTATGCTTGTGGGCAATTACAAATGGGAAAGTTACAGCATTGTAATAATTGTATGGTTGATTGTGTAATTGTCATGAATTTGTATGTCTTGTATTCCACGAGTTTCCACTTTGGGCATATTCATATTAGAGGAAAAAGAAGATGGTAACAAAAACTAAGAAGAAAGGACTCGACCCCCTCCCCCTTCTGGAGATTTCTATGAGGCAGCCTCTGAGGACTACGGTTTAACCAATTCATTGGCTGAACTTAGATGGCGAGATGGAGCCCGCGAAGCAAGGACCAATATTGGAAAAGCCCGCGAAATGGACTCCAGTAAGAAAATCGACAGAGACTCGAGGGGTGGAGAAAAGAGGAGGGTATAAAAGATTGACCGTTGATCTGTCACGTTGCAGACCGGTGAGGAAAAGAGTTTCCTCTGGTCGCCCAGTGCGCTGTTTTATTTATCTGCCTTTAATAAATCTCTTTCATAATTTTTAAAATTATCTTTTGTCACTTTTGACTATAACAATTTGGCGCCGTGACTTGGATTGGGATCCCTGTGCAGCAGGATTCTCCCTCCGGGAGGGTGCCCCCGTCCTTATTGGATGGCTCCAGAGGGACTCCAGCGATACAGATTCCCAATATCCGACCGAGATTTCGAAGGCAGATAAACAAATAAACTACCGCGGTTCCCCGTAATTTTTCGTGCACGAAATCCAGGCGAAGACTTGCTCGGGGAAAGAGCAAGTTGATTAGGGGACCCCGCCCGACTTGGAGCCGGGTGGGGCCGCTCGGTCTGAAAGCCGAGCGAAGACTTACTCAGCAGAGTGAGTGAATTAGAGAGTTCCGTCTGGTTGGGGAAGGGACCGTTTGGCGAGGAGCTAAACGAAGACTTACCCAGGGAGAGGTAAGTATTTTGCGGAATCCCTTTTCGGTGGGAAGGGGATCCTGGAACGCGAATAACTGAGACGTCCGTCGGACGAAGCGAGTGCGGACCTT
>NW_020962294.1:0-4062 GCF_003031625.1 Empidonax traillii | reverse complement strand
CAGCAGAGTGAGTGAATTAGAGAGTTCCGTCTGGTTGGGGAAGGGACCGTTTGGCGAGGAGCTAAACGAAGACTTACCCAGGGAGAGGTAAGTATTTTGCGGAATCCCTTTTCGGTGGGAAGGGGATCCTGGAACGCGAATAACTGAGACGTCCGTCGGACGAAGCGAGTGCGGACCTTCCGGTAGTGCGGTTCCCGAATCCCGCGAGGGACCGGGCCACGAAAGAAGGGAAGCGAGTGAAGTGTGTGCGTGCGTGAGAGAAGGCGTTTCAGAAGATGGGACAGAAGAAAAGTAAATTTTCTCTTCCCATGGGTGGTCGTAAGATACAGCAAGGCATTCCTCAAAATGAGGAGGAACTTAAAGTTGAGACTAGGATGAACAGTTTCGAGGAGAAGTCTCACGATATTTCCCAAGGGGACAAATATGTTAAGAACGAGCCTGTTGCGAGACTGCCAAACATTCCACAGGACAGTCCTTTAGGGATAATGATTAAATATTGGAATGATTATCCCTCTAGAGAAGGAAAATCGAGGGAGAAGATGGTGTATTATTGCATGGAAGTGTGGGGAGGTAGAAAGATCAGTCAGAATCATGTGTACTGGCCGATATATGGTGCTTTTGAGGATTGAATTTGCCAGGCTTTAAGTGTTTATGTAAATTGCAAAGAACCATTTAATGTGGAGGAGAGCGAAAATACAAGCTTATGGATGAGGTCAGATACTCGGGATCACTTATTTCTTTTGAGGGAAAAGAAAGGACAAGGAAATATGTGTAATTTACCCCCACCATACATTTCGCCAACGCCTATGCCTAGTTGGTCGTCTCCGGGCTATAATTCAGTCCAAGATGGACATTGGGATGTACTCATCCCAAATACCCTGACTAAAACGACAACTCTAGATCTTGATGAGGCGCAAGAATATGTTAAATCATTTGCACCTGCCCAAACACTCGAGCCCGCCACTCTGTCCCACGTCTCCGCCCAGGCGCGGAACTCCATGTCTCCGCCCCTTGTCTCTGCCCAAACACTCGAGCCCGCCACTCTGTCCCACGTCTCCGCCCAGGCGCGGAACTCTATGTCTCCGCCCCTTGTCTCCGCCCAGACACTCGAGCCCGCCACTCCATCCCATGTCTCCACCCAGGCGCGGGACTCCTCCATCCCGTCTCCTGCTTCTGTCCGGGTACGGGGCACTGACACTTTGTACCCTATGTCCGCCCAAGCACAGAAATCTGCTATGTCGTGCACACCTCCGAGGGAACCAGAACCTCCACTCGTAGCTGAGGGACAAAACACTGACATTTTATCTTTGGCTGTCCCACAGCCTAGTGAGTGGAAGTCTCCGGCCCCGACGATCCCCTCATACACACAGCAAGCCCAACTTTACCCCTTAAGGGAAGCTGTAATGCCAGGAAGACAGGGCAGCATAGGATTCGTTTCAGTCCCTTTAAATTCAGGGGATGTAAGAGCATTTAAAAAGGAGATGGGAAGTTTGTTAGATGATCCCATAGGCGTGTCTGAGAAGTTTGATCAATTTCTGGGTCCAAATATATATATACATGGAATGAGTTGCAGGCAATACTAAAAATATTATTTACGGTAGAAAAACGGGAAATAATTAGAAGTGCAGAATAAAAAAATTAAGACCAAAGGCACCAACAAAGTCCAGCAGCTGATGTAAAATGGCCTCTCCAGAGACCTAACTGGAATAACCAAGATCCCCGAGATAGAGACCACATGGCTGATCTCAGGGATATTATAGTGCAAGGCATAAGAGAATCAGTCCCAAGAGAGCAAAATATTAGTAAAGCCTTTAAAGAATATCAAAATGAAGATAAACCTCCTACTGAATGGTTAAAGAGGTTAAGAAAAAGTTTCCACCTATATTCTGGCCTGAATCCAAGTAATGTTATAAGACAGGCTATGCTAAAAATGAGATTCGTACAAGGATCATGGGAGGATATCCGTAAAAAACTAAAAAAGATTAAGGACTGGCAAGACAGAAGTTTAAACGAATTATTAAGAAAAGCTCAAAAAAATATATGTAAAGAAAAATGAAGAAAAATTTGAAGAAAACCAAAAAAGGCAGGAGGAAAGTCAGAAAAAGCAAACCAAAATTTTGGTGGCTGCTATTAAGAAAGGACGAAAAGGAAATAGGAGACAAGAACTGAAAAAGAGAGGACTGGTGGCTCAAAGGCCTCCATTAAACATGTCAATACATAGGCTTCAACCTGGAGATTGGGTACTAATTAAAAATTAGAAAAAAATCCTCATTAACCCCTAGTTGGGAAGAGCCATTTGTTGTTCTTCTAACCACAAATACTGCAGTCCGGACAGCTGAGAAAGGATGGCCCCATGCATCCCGGGTCAAGGGACCCGTTAGTGCTCCTGAGTGGACGGTGGCTTCCTCACCTGGAAACCTCCGACTGAAATTAAGGAAAGCCAAAGTGAGTGAATGAATCCCCCAGGAGAGGAAGTAAGACCTAGCCTGTATCAATTTTTTTCAAGTACCTCCTGAGCAGACATTACAAAAAGTACACTACGTACCCTACAGACAAGAAAGAACACCTGACCAGACCGGAGGGTCCGGGGTGTACAAGTTAATAGGAACCCCACATTCCCCTTTTGCTGTGAACTGGAAACTGAAATTCCTGAATTTTCCAACCCCTTTGGAATACCGTGTATTAAATACCCAGACACTGAACATTTTAGCTGGGTAGTTTGCAAATGTGTGATATGTAATAAAAAGTGGTACTGTTCTTCAATTAATAAACAATCTCATTATATGAAATGTAGAATCAATGCGTCTGAGCATCCACAAAGACTGTTAGACCAAACAGAAATTTGCAAAATATTCTGTGGGTGAGAGTTATTAGTGCCGGTGAATTGGGAAATATATGAAACAAACTGGGAGGAAGTGCTAAAAGAATACTACTCTAGACCATCCTGAAAGTTGGGTCAACCAAATAGGGAAGTATACCTAGAGTTAAATGGATTGTTTGAAAAATTCAACACTTGGAAATAGGGTCACTGACAAAAATATTATACTCTCTTAAATTAAAACGAGGAACTATAATAACTATCTAGGCAAGACTCCTGAAGAATACCACTGCTGCCGAGAAGAACTAATACCTCGTTGCTCCCTGCAAAGGAGTAGACGAAGGGAGGCAGAGGGGTACAGTAGTGGAGACGAAAACTTGCCAAATGATATCTACCTCTGAAATGAGAAAAAGAATGAACAAAATTTTATTATTAATCATAAGCTTAATGCTTATGACACATGAGAAAAAAAATCCACATCAACCCTATAGATAAACTATAACCAGACTGGATGACAGGCAAATCGTTAAAGAGACAATAAGTGCAGAGACTCCTATTTTCAATGTCACAAACTGTAACTTAATAAAACACATATGGTATGTTTGTAGACCGAACATAATTTATAGAGGACCTCTTGATTCAAAAACAATCAATTACTTACCCTCTTATTGGTGTCCCAAATATAATCCAGGAAAGACATATTACAACTATCCGAGATATAATTATTGCAATTACTGGGGCTGTGAAACTATAGCTGTGGGGAGTGAACGGATGAGATCTTACAAAGAATGCAGAGAAATGCTGGAAGAACCTCAGTGGGCCTCCCAGGAAGACATCCATCTTGGAGAGCTCTGACAGCCGGGACCAAGAAAGAGTCCGCAGTCCTGTGATAAGAGGACAGGCCTCCCAGGACCCCCCTCTCCTACACTCCCTTTCCCTCTCCTGGGCCCCCAAAGACCACACCTTCCCTTCCTCCCCTGGTGATCCCTTCCCCCTGAATGAATAAACATATCCTCCTAACCAATATCTTCAAACCCCCTTATCAGAAGTCCTCGAGATTCGAGGGTTCAAACCACCAAACCTACCCCTATCCCAGAACCTTCTATACCCTCCCTATAAAAGCCCCAGTGTAATAAAGGAATCGGCCATTTTGCTGGACATGTAACCTGCGTGTATGTGTCTCTTTTCCCACGCAAGATGTGCGCTGGGCCGGATGCATGGGCATTTAACCCCCCCACGCATCA
>NW_020962293.1:3394-5357 GCF_003031625.1 Empidonax traillii | reverse complement strand
CCAGCAAACCTTACTTGGAATGTCTGCAGACGTCAAAGGTTTTTTTTATTTTTCGCTATACTTTCATTTTATTATTAAAAAGTCTATGATAAGATTTATAAGTTGATAAGAAAAATATTTGCATTGTGCCCAACAAGCAGTGAGGTATATATGCTGATTCCTTTAACAACTCTTTTTGGTGCCTGCATGTCCCTGTTTGGTGCTGGTGGTTGGGGATACTATAACACTTTTTTCAGTTCTCCTTTCCAGTAATCTTCTTCTAGCATGTTTGAACTACAGACTAGTTCTACCTTTGGCATTTCCATTGGGAAATGATGTATGAAAGATAAAACTGATTAATAAGGTTCAGTTATGGATTTTTATTACTGGTGTTTTGGGGGCTGATCCTCTCTGTCCCATCCTTTAAAGGAGCACTGAGCTATTCTGAGGCTAGAGACCTATAGTACAGCCAGTCTTCAGTTAGTTCAGGATAAAGTATTCCTCCATAGTTTCTTTTAATCTATATGAAATGACATTACCATGCAAGGCTACCAAATGGTACCAGTGTTGTTGAGTGTAGCTAATTCCCCATGAGTTTAGGTGTATACACCTACTATAATTACCCTACCTTCTGAAATGCAGAGAACGACAATAGTTATATAAATCTGTGAAAAAGTTCATAGAGAAGCAGTGGCAAGAATTCACTGTGCAATAGCTCCTTAGTGATGCCTGAGAGCAGTGCTGTTCCTCAGGAAGCACAAGAATTTGTAAAACTCCTATTTGCTGTGTATACCACAGGATTAACATGGTGTGCACATAATAAGTAATAATTTAAATTATTTACCTTTTTTCTTCTTACTTTTGGGATGGTAACATTTTTATTTACCTTGTGCTCTATAAATCCAACAAAGTTATTTCTTTCTCTATAAGAGAGAACAATTACTGCTGATTATCCCACTTCAGTGCAGAAAGAGTGGCAGGTAAAGCCCTGCAAAACATGTTGCATAGTACAAGGTTACATTTTGCATAGTCAATGTAGCACAATACAACACTATTCTATACACTATATTTGCAAATAATAGAGTGCATGGTAGGTATATAAATGCATGTTTACACTCTTACACCAAAGAGAAGACTGTCAAATAAAGAGTAAGAGGCAAAGAGTAAGAGGCAAGAGGCAAAGCTTCAATAGGAACTGAACTGTGCCCCAGTCCATTTTACCATTGCAGAAAAATGCTAAATCTTCTCTAAAGAAGGAAAATTGTTGGCACTGTACTTAGAGCAAATAGATGCAATTAAATTCATTACTTAGACAAAATTACTTCTTTCACAGAGAAAATTTTAAAATGTTCTAGTTGAAGTCATAGAGTCAGAAAAAATCATGCTCTTCAGTATTTACTAATACTCCTTACTGCCCCTCAGATTTATGGGAAACAGCTTAGGTGAGTCGTTCGTAACTTAGTTCCTTCAAACCAAATTTAAACAGTTCAAATTGATATTTGATGTTCTGTCTCATGTTCACCAAAAAAGAGCTGAAAGTTTCTACCTGAACAATGAGCTTGGAGAACCCAAGACGCAGCACTATCCAGCAAAGAGGGAAGGAAAGATTAGGGAGAAGGGACCAGCTTGAGTGAGATGGTGATCTTTCAGCTACAGCAGCCACAGACACGTGGCAATTTGTGTTTTGTTCACACATGCTCCAAACAACTTTTCTTCTGGCTCTACTGCCTCCCTATGCATTTTCAGTCTTACTAATGAGAATATGCCTGTTCTCAAAGGTTATGGTGTGTGATGATGTCGTGGTTTTGCCCCCTCAGCCCATCCCTGGGGCTGATGATGGTTTTGTCCAGGTAATTTCCGGACAAAAAGACCAATCAAAAGTCCAGAAACGCCTTTGCTAATTACATCTTCAAGAAAACGGAAGAGAAGGTTGTTGGCGCAGTTGGAATTAGAGCAGTAGCCATGTAGAGGAGAGGAGTACCAG
>NW_020962293.1:0-1864 GCF_003031625.1 Empidonax traillii | reverse complement strand
TGAGCAGATATTGTTATAGATATAATTCTTTAGTTTTTAATTTATTAGTAGTTTTTATTTTACTAGTAATAAATATTTATACTGTTCCCCCAAGTCCTGTCTCTCTTTTGTCTGCAAATACCTTCTCTCAACTAGTAGTAATTGTGTGGGGGGTGGAAAGCAAAATAGACCCAGAGCAAAACCACGACAGATGACATCATCTCAAAGGCTGTGACTGTTCTAGACTGGCTTATATAGTACAATCCGTGTAACAGTGTGTATATGCGTACGAGCACCACTGCATGAAATCTCCCGGACATTGTCTAGTAGCACCATAGTTTGACAATTAGAAAATTATTTTCTAATTATGAACTCTGTTCCACATATAGAGACATCTTTTCTCTTGCTGAGAATTGCTGAACTGGGAGACGATGTTAGTTTTATCCTAGACTCAATATTTTATGATTTATAAATTTTTTATGTTGGCGTATTCTTCACTTTTGTCAAGAGTACCAATTAAGAAGTGGGAACTCATGAGTAAGGTTTCTTGAAATAGAAATTCTTCCACTTTTAGATGAATCACAAGTCTACATGTACATTATTTGACATACCTAATTTACAGGATTATTACTGTTGCCAGTTTGACATTTTACACTTCAAATAAATTCACCCATAGGCACAAAGCCACTTTACACAGATTTTCTTATTTAAACAAAATGTCACCAAGAGAAAGAGACAAGCTTAGTGAAAAATGCCACTATCCTGTAACAACAGGGTGCTGAATTTTGAAATAGATAGAACAAGTTTTGACGTGAATAACACTGGCTGTCATCTGTAGAGGTTGGTAAATTTTGGAAAACTTATACAGGAACAAACTTATATAGAATTAAATCTGTCCCTAAATTTTTCTGCATGCATCCCACATCCATAAAATTATGATGAATTAATACCAGTAAAAAAATAAAATGAGAAAAAATATAAGGAAAACATGTAATAAGGAATTTCTTAATTATGCTGCAGACTTTTGTTGTAATGAATGTTCCTCCCCATTCCTCCTAAAATTAGATAATAAGCATATGATAGGTTTCTGGTAATATATGTGCAGTGATTTTTATAGCTCTATACACATGGCCCACAGCTGCTTGATCAAAGGATTATGATGACGCTAAGAAAGCAGAGGATAATCAGACAGCAGGGAAGAAGTCACGGAAGTGTGCAGAGAAAGAAGAAAGAAAGCGGATGTGATCTAGTGTAGCTAATAATCCTTCTCCATGAGAGATTCAGATAATGAAAGTGATTCACTGGAGACACAGTTTTGGGACAGATACTAATGGGATTGGGATGAGAAAATCATATCTGGTTAGCACCTGCTTCAGGTCATACACTGCAATGGTCCAGAAGCTGTTCTGTGCACACATATGTGTACTAATTATATGACAGGAAAATATGAAATTATGTGTGGTATTTTCAGAAAACCTAAAGATCCTCAAGTATGTTGACCTCACACTATATAATGATTTTGTGACAAAAACAATTGTGAAGACAAACATGATCTGAGCTCATACACAGAAATATTTCCTCATGTATTATTTCTTCACGACTGCATCACAAACACCCAGCAAGTAATCCTTCTAAAAACTGTTTTCTTTTATTCCCATAATTACTCATTGCTTGTCAGAAGAAAGGAGGTGACTTAAAGACTTCTTTCGTCATGAAAACCAATGTTATCCTCCATCTCTTTCTAAAAATAACACGCTATCATCAGGCAAGATAACCACCTCGATAAAATACCTTGGAAATAAAGTGAACCTTGCCTCATGATGTGATCTCTCTGATATTCTTATTGAAGTTCTTGATGTATATCAATACTTTATGGCCAGACATC
>NW_020962292.1:6802-12151 GCF_003031625.1 Empidonax traillii | reverse complement strand
AAATCTGCCTTGTTAAACACCCCTCTTCCAACAGCTGAACAAGCCTTGCACTCCATGGAGGCGTTTTCCTGCCTCTCCATCCAGGAGGGCATTTAAGCAGCACTTGACATCAAAGGCCTTTCATTCCCGGCCCCAGGAGTTATAAATGGGGCTCGGTGCTCCCGCCCCCGGGGCCGGAGCCCTTCAAATGCCTCGGGCTTTCAAACGCCACAACATCAATATCCCCCCTCCTGCAACTTAAAGGAATATTTATACACGTACACATCACATTAATAATGCCTTGATTGACTGCTCTTATATTTAGAAACCAATATATTAAAACAAATTACCAAGTGGCAAAACTTTCTTGACAGGGGATGAAATATGTGGGGCTGCTTTATTGTATGTTCTATATATTATTAGAAATAGAGTAAATTCTTCCCATACTGTGAGTTTTTTACATCAAGCCTTCGTGTCTGATTCTCATTTGTGCTCTGCATATTGCCCTGCTCTTGTGAAGAGGCAACAGGGCAGATGAACCAAAGTCTTTCCCAACTGAAGGCTCTAAAATCTCCTTATTTAGGATGTACTTGAGGGGAGAAAATCACCTTCCGCCCTGCCAGTAGCTGTGGGGAGGGTTGGGTACCAAACACCAAGATTTCAGGACCCTGATACTAAAATTTTGAAAGGCCTTTAGCGTAATCCTTTAATCTGTTTACCGTTAGATACAAGAGAAAATGCTTATTTACAAGAGTAAACATCTCCTTCCATTTCAAATAGGACTTTAATCTGTTTAGAGAAAGGCTTGGGAGGAAATAACTCCAAGTACTTTAAAGATTAAGGTTTATCATCTTTTTATTTTTTTTTTTTCGGTTTCCTTCAAAGGAGATCGCAGCAACCTTCAGAGGGAGCTGAATTCAGGCAAATTCCCCTGAAAGGGTGGAAAACACTCAGCTATTTGACCTCACTGTGTAAATCCAAGGAGGAGATGGGCCAATCTTTGCCCGTTTGGGAATGAGGCTGGAGGCTGGGAAGCGCACGGAGCAGCATCAGGTCCCAGCGGTTCAATAAAGCTTTAGGGGCGGCTCCAGCACATCCCTGATTTTCAGGACGTGGCAGGATCATGATTTTGTGTTCCCTCCTTCCTCCTGCGCTTCAGTCACTCCAGCAGGTCCATCTAAGGAAGAGGGGACATTCATTTCCAGCTAAACATCTGCTTGGTCCTTCAGGATTTTAATGCCCCCTTGGGAATGACGGAGGGTGGAGCTGCTCCTGGTTGGCACCGAAGGATGAAGCCCCTGGGCTCTGGGAGCTGGGTGGCTACTGCCATCCGGCCTTTGGCCACTAGATGCCCCCGCAGAGCCGCCGCCAGCCCCCGGCCAGCACCTGAACGAAGCTGGAGCTGGGACCATGCTCGTCTGGACGTCCTGCAGCTCCTTCTGCCTTGTGATGCCCCATAATACACAAAAACTCCCCGAAACAGCCTGGGCCCCTGGAGCCCTTCTTTGCAAACACTGATTTATTTCCTGAGCTCGTTCTTGGTGTGTCCCCTGGGCAGGTTTTCATTTTTTTTTGATGTGCCTGGCATGGCCAGGGGACAGCAATGCCTTCCCTTGGTGACAGAGAGCAGAGGAAGCCACTCTTTCCTGGTGACACCCTTTTCCTGGCCCTGCCAGTGAGGATGGGAGAGGCAGGGATTCATCTGGTAACTCCTACACATGGGGCAGAGGCTCTCCTGGCCACCAGGAATGCCACAGTGCTCGGTGTAAAGGCTCAGTGCTGGCACTGCTTCACTGGGAATTCCCAGGAATCCCCCGTGTGCCCAGCACAGCGTGGGTTAAGGCTGAGAGAGGGGCAGGAGAGGAGCAATGCCCTCAGTGCATAGCCCAGTTCTCCAGCTGGATTCTCCCTGAAATAAAACCTCCTTCCAGCAAAAATGGACCCTCTCTCCCCTTCTCTGCAGCAAGGAGTGGGATTGTCTCACATGCCAAGAGTCCATAAAAAGGAGAAGCCCCTGGAAAAACATCCTCGGAGTGAATGTCCTCCCTCCAAGCCTGCCTTCCTGTTCTAAATGCCTGCTAAACCCACCTCCCTGCTTCTCTCCATGCTCCCAGTCCCTCTCCTTCTCCAGAAATAAATCTGAGTGTCTCTTGAACTCATTTATACAGCTCGCCTGCCTTCCCCAGCCTAACTCGTTCCATATGGCCGTGGCTCTCCGTGCTGGGCTGTTCTGCCTGGCTTCCCTCATTTACTTCCAAGATTCTTAATTTTATGAACAATTTCCTAACAATCAGATCAATTAGAATGCGGAGAAGTCCTCCAAGGGAAGCGGTGGGATCCCTGTCACTGGGATAACGCGAATTTGCTGCAGACAAAGCAATTCCGCCCGTTCTCGGCGGAACAATCCCTCGGATGGGCTGAGCTAACAGAGCAGATATTTTCCATCTTTGCGTTCCGGGGGCCGGATCCTCCTGCCAGTGACAACCAGTGCTGGTGTCCTGTGCCTGTCATGACGTTAGGAGCCCTCGGGGTTTTTTTTAGGCTCCTTTTTCGCAGCCTGAGCTGCCCCTTCGCTCCTCTGTCCCCTTTTCCCCCCCTTATTCATCCCGAGTAATTCCCGGCACACGCCCATTTCATGCCTCGTACCGACCCATTTCAGAGCAAGGCAAAGCATGGGGGATGAAACCAATACAGTTTTAATGGCTCAAATACCAGCCTGCTAAAAAACCACAATTTTCGAATCAAGGTTTTTATTGAAACGGACTCGGATCCCCCCGAATCCCAACAGCTCTGCAGCCTCGTGTCCAACAGCTTCTTTCATTTTCCCCATCTCCAACAGGTAATTTTCCAATCAGGCCCTATTATACCGAATCCGTTTACGTTTACCAAAAAAAAGATATAATTACCAGAATTAGCCCAAACCAAGGTCTTTTTTTAATCCTCCGCCTGTTAACTCAAACCACATCTATCTGCAGGAGGAATTCTTTGGGAGACCAGTGGAAATGGATTCCAAACAATGCATTCTTATTCAAATTCTTCTACGTTTTAATCAAAAAAAGCTTGGATTATCTGCAACCAATATCTCCGAAGGCAGCCTGGTTTATTTTGTTTGAGCCAGGCCCCTTTTGCTATCCCCCCCCTGGTTTCCATGGAATATATGGAATTAATCCCGTCTGAATATCGAATGTGACGCCTAATGACTTTGATATAATAACACAAGCAAGTTGTTTTCAGTCTATATATAACCAATGGCTCTATTGCTGATATTTACCAAACCAAAACATGTTTTTATTGGAAACAGGAGGGATCCCCAGCCAGATCCGGCTTTCCCCTTTTGTATGGATGAAGGGGTTTGGGCTGGAAGGGTGGGGGACTCGAGGGCAGTGCTTGGGAGGGGTAATTCCCGCTCTCTGAACTTCTGCTGCCTCAAAAACAAAATGATCTTCAAGGCCCCTTCCATCCCAAACCATTCCATGATTCCCTCCCTACCTTCAGATTTCCACCTGCCTGGAGCTGGCGCTGTTCTCCCTGGATCTTCTCCATCCCTGAGATGTGGCTGTTGACAGGATTTATGTCTCCTCTCTGCTTTCCCTTCTCTTGGCTGGAAGGCAGAGCCCCCTTTCTCCAGGATATCTTGGAGCTCTCCTCTGCCCTGGCTCAGCAGCTGAACTTCCTCTCACGAGGATGCCCCAATTCCTGAATTCCCCGTTAAAAACTGTCCTATAAACCAGCACCAGAATCCTCCTGTCCTGGGTAGATTTACTCCACTTGATCTGTCCCCTCAGCTGGCTGCCTTTTTCCTGCCTGTGGCTGAAATTCCAGCCCCTGTTTGCCACATTCCTTCTGATCTCACCTTGCCTGGCCTCACTGGGGACAGGAAGGTGACTCCACAGGGCAGCTCAGATCCCCCTTGGATGGGCAGGGCCTTTCCCAGCACTGGCAGGTCCATCTCCACCTCCATCCTGGCCATGGTTTCTCCTGGTGGCTGATGGGGTTGGCATTCCAGTCTCCCCGGGGCAGTGGGAGGGCTGGGAATCCAGCCTGGTTAAATTCATTTACTCCTCTGTTTGCTCCTTTATTTATGGAGGGGCTGAGCCAGCTTGGCAGTATTCTGGTATTCAGTAAAATTAGATATTAATTTCCCCCTAAATGCTCTATAATTTTATTTTATTAAAGCTTTTACAAGGAGTGGAGAGGGGGGGTTTTCTTACCCCACCCCAAATGGGTGCCAGTAAAACCTTCATACGCTACTACAGCCTCAGGTACTCCAAAAAACCCCATGTAATGAGAGAAATTATATATCTTTTTAAAAAATATATATTAGAGAAAGGATGTAAAACTTTATTGGCACTATATTTCCTACCCCTCTGCTTCAGAAAGCCAGTTTTCTCCAGCCTTCCACACCAAGCCCCGAAAGGAAGGAAAAAAGAGGGAAATAAACCTTTTGGCAAATGGGGGGATGGCTGAGAGCACTTCCAAAGGTTTTTCCTGGGAAAGCAATCCCTGATTTTAAGGTCTGGTGCCTCAGGAGCTGAGGTGGGGCTAGGGGAGGGTCCCCCAGGCGTGTGCTCCAGGTTTGAGGGGCTGGGAGCATCCCTTGGATGGCAACGGGAATTCCCTGGGTACCAGTGCAAGCAGAGGGGCTTCATCCCAGAAGGGTTTGGGTTGGAAGGGACCTCAAAGCCCACCCAGTTCCCAGTTCCAGGGACACCTTCCACTAGAGCAGGCTCTTCAAACTGCTCTGGAACAATTCCAGGCGTTTTCTTTGGGATTAAGAGTTCTTACCCCTGCTTAGGCAAAAAGTCCCTTCACCGTCCTCTCTGTCAGACCACAGGGATTTTGCACAAAAAAAGGGCTTATTCCACAGCTTGGATGAACTGGAGTAGGCAGCTGATCACTCTTTATTGGAACTAGCTAAGGATCTGCTCCAGCTTTTCAGCCTTTGTTGGGAAAATTTGTTTACAGCCATACCCTGGGCAAAGGGAGCTCACACAGCCCCTTCCACAGCACTTATGCACACACAGCTTCAATATTTGATAATGTTATTTAATAAAATCTGTTACAAGGTTCTTAAATAACTCTTTATGGCCCTTCTATGATTTATGCCACGACACAGAACCTCGGGTGTACATATTTTATGTTATTACAGATGTGTAAACTGATATTAATTGTACACATTTTCCCCTGAAGTCTAAGAACTGAAGTTTTTTTCCCTCTTTTTCCCTTGGCTCCATAACTAGACATATAATAATTCCTACAGAAGGTAAAACCAGCACATACAGTAAAAAAAAAAAAAAAAAAAAAAAAAAAAAAAAAAAAAAAAAAAAAAAAAAAAAAAAAAAAAAAAAAAAAAAAAAAAAAAAAAAAAAA
>NW_020962292.1:0-1741 GCF_003031625.1 Empidonax traillii | reverse complement strand
GGTTTCATTCAGCAGGACCAGAGGCAATTTAATAGCCTGGTTCAGTTCACCAGAATCCATCCAGCTTAAGTATTTTTCCATCTTCTGCTCAACCCATTTTATGATTTATCAATTACCTATTTCACATCGATCACGGGTTCAACTTTTTCACTCCATAAATCACGTTCCTGGCTGAAGAAATGGAGGGGGTTTTTTTACAACTGAAAAAAAAAAAAAACAAAAACCACACACCAGAAAACACACACAAAAAAAAGCAAAAACCAACCCCCTCACCCTCATCTCTTTCTGTGAGGCACTGTGTTTTCTGTGCAATATTTAAAACATCATTTACAGTCGATGCGACGCAGCAATGAGCCAGGATGCAGGATGATCGTGAGGTTACAGTGACCTTTTGAGGATGAAACTGTGCTAAGTTTTCATCCTTCCTCCAAATAAACCTGACTTCCATCAATAGCTGGCTGGTTTTTTTTTTTATCCTTGCTAAGTATTCCACCCCTTTTTTTTTTTTGGAGAAAGCCTCTCCGCAGCATCGCATGCTTTGAGAGGAGCTGCCCTTCCATTCAAACACAGCCACGACTTTCCATTGACCACGGGAGGTTCGTGGGCGTCTCCCCCTCCCCGAGCCTTGTTTTGTAAAGCACTTACTGAAACGCTGCCTGAAAAAACAAACACGAGGCTTCAAATCCCTCTCCCACATCCCGAGGGGACATCTCCATTCACTCCGGCCCGGGCCCCGGCTGTGCGGAGGCACGGGCGACACAATTGCAGCGGGCCGGATGAAAATGAACATCCTGCGAGGCTTTTCTCTTCATCACCCGTTGTGTCCGACCCCCACACCACCTCCCGAGGACTTCGCAGAGCCCAGAACCGCCGGGGAAAATCCCGGCTTCGCTGAGGGCAGGGGTGGAAACTTCCACGGGCTTAACGAGCTCCCGGGGCTCTCCCGGGGCTGCCGAGGCTTATTTATGGTGTGGCTTCCTGAAGGATTGTCCAAGGCAGATGCAGAAGTGGCTCCAAACGAGACCGAGATCCCCCGTGGTGGCTGGTGCTGGGTGGAAATGGGATGCTTGGCTCTTTCTGTCCCAGAGGACGGGGGGTTAAGGGAGAAGATGTGGAGGAAGTGCAGCGACTCACCTGTGAGTTTGAAGTGTTGCTGTTCTGTGATGTCACTGCCCTGGCTCCAACCCATGGCACTGGCAAAAAAAATAAATAAATAAAATAATGATTGCTTTGCAAAAATACCCCCCAAAAAGCAACAAGATACCTGTGCCAGAATAGATCCAAGGCTGAAGCCCACCACAAATCCCTCTCCTCGGTGGGACAGCCCCTTTCCATGCTCTGAGGGATCAGTGGGATCTCATCTACAGGGATCAATTTAAAGAACTGACGTGATAATTAGGGAGGGTTTTACAGATTCACCTGGAACACGGCCCCCGGTGAAAATTGTATTATTGCAACGTTTTAACCTTTCACAAAACCAGAGTCACCATCAAAGCTGATGATACCACAAAAAAAAGGTTCATCTCACCCTCGGGAAAGCACGTCCTGGGCATTTTAAAGCACTGCAAGGGAAAACATTATCAACTGCATTCGAGGCTCCTCTGCCAGGAACCAGCCGGTTGCAAACGCTTTGAAATGGAAACAACCCAGAAATTTCAAAAATGTTTGCAAAAAAAAAAAAAAAAAAAAAAAAAAAAAAAAAAAAAAAAAAAAAAAAAAAAAAAAAAAAAAAAAAAAAAAA
>NW_020962291.1:4058-5360 GCF_003031625.1 Empidonax traillii | reverse complement strand
TTAACTTTATCTGGTCCTATTGTAACTTGGGCTTCAGTTCGTAGGTATAAACCTATTCTCATTAACTCCTCCACTGTTACACCATGCAACGGATCACCTGGACCTCTTTGTAGTGCGACAGACTCATTTACATAAGCCTGCCAGTGTGCATTGAACAGCAATTGCTGATGTGGGGTGTAAATTAATTTTACTATCCCTCGCATATCATTTGACAACAGCAGCATAGCATTACACATGTAATCCAACATCTGTTTTACCGGTTCACTTGTGGGACCATATTGGCTAACAGTTTGTCGGAGCTGTGCCAGTAACTTCCAGTCAAGAGGAGAATAATTTCCCATTTGCCCCTGTATCTGTCCATTTTGATCCACTACCGGTGTATAAATTACAGGACAAGCTAACTCCGTGGTGACCTCTAAGACTTCTGTATCTCCGCTTTCTAGCCCGTACCGTGCCAAAGTTGCCCATGCCTCTCTGCTCTGTCTGGCCATCTCCCCCCATGAGTCACTGTGTGCCCCAGGGATGGGTACCGACGCTGCCGACCTTGTAGCAGAGTGCTGCTGCAGAGAGCTGGCCGACACAATCTCGGCAGCACTGGAGAGTACAGAGTCTGGCACAGAGCCATCCACGGACGCTGACAGCGCCGGCGGCGCTGAAGGCGAAAAAGCTGCCGCTGCACTGCTTGAAGGCACAGGTGCTGACAGTGCAAGAGGCGCTGAGGGCAAGGGAGATACTGATCTGCCTGAAGGCAGTATAACTGTATTAGTACTGGGTGCTAAAACTTCTCCCTCTTGCATCACCCCTGTATTACTTTTACTGATCTCAAGTGCCTCTTTTGCTGCTTGCTTTTCTGAAATTTGCTGCGTAAGAGACTGATAGACTGATTTCCACACTTTTCCTAGCTTTTTTGCTGTTTTATCATCATCTAACATAGCATCCCTGATATTATCACCCAGCCTTTTCCATTCTACGATATCATGTATGGTATGGGGATTTGCAAACCTGCCTTTAGCTGCTCCCCAAGTTACTAAAGGCGAAACCTCTTTTCTTATCTCTTTAACTTCAAAACCGGGGATACCTCGTTTCTCTAACCCCGTAAAAAATAAATCATACGCCACTTGCCTGTCCATTGTCTTTTTGTGCTAGCACTTTTGCGGCTCTCCAGGCTCCGGTGGCACGTATGGCCCACTGCTACCTGTATAGCCAGTGGGGGTGCGTCCTGGCTCCTTTTTCTTCTTTTTCCTTTTTTCTTCTTTTTGCCGTTTGCACCACTTCGCGGCCGCTGACGAAGTCCAACCCAAC
>NW_020962291.1:0-1386 GCF_003031625.1 Empidonax traillii | reverse complement strand
AGGGATCGTTGTCCTCCAGAAATCTCGTATCCCAGGTATACCACTTTTTCTTGCACCAGTTGGGCTTTCTGTTGGGAAAACTCGATATCCATTTAGTCCCAAGAAATTTAACAATTCTATAGTCCATTGTACACAATTTTCTTCAGTTTCAGTTGCTATGAGTAAATCATCTACATATTGTAGAAGAACGCCCTCTCCCTGTGGCCGTTCCCTTTGTTCCAATTTCTTAGATAATTGATTTCCAAATATTGTGGGACTGGTTTAAAAAACCTTTGAGGTAAGACCGTGTGATTTACATTCTATTATGGGTTCAATTCCCTTAACGGGTATTGTTTTCTATGTACCGGTTTTGCTCCTGATTTTAACTCTATAACTACTGGGGCAGCTCGCTGTAATTTCCAGGGATATCTGTGGCCCACACTAACGAGTAAGCTTCACTCACAATTTGTTCTGACAGTCAGGCTTAGGGTTTACTTGAAATTCAAGTTTGCTTTTATCAAATTTTCTTACAGCTCCCAGATTTTCTAGCAAGTCTCTACCTAGCAGGGGCTTTGGAGAATTAGGCAAATATAAGAATTGGTGAATCCCCATTTGTTTTCCAATTTTATATTTTAGGGGTTTCAAAAAGAAAGCTTTTTCTGATTGGCCTGTAGCTCCCATCACTTGAATAAATTCATCACTTTTTGGCACTAATTCCTGATTTAAAACTGCTCCAGTGTCAGTTAAAAGGTCCATTTCTTTTTCAAGGTATATCAGTTGTTCCAAAAACAAACAAGACCACACAAAATGATAATAAACACACACACACACAAAACTATTAACACAATAACAGTGCCCCAAACCCCAGTTCATAAGGTGGTGTGGTTTGTCAATTGTTCAAAACTGCCCTCCATATAATAACTCAAACTTAAAAAAAAACCTCTTAATGAGATGTTTGCTTTGTTGGCCACAGACCATGAAATGTCAGAACCCGGTTTTTTGCATTCACGAGACGCAAACCACATATAACAAAAGACAGTGTAATACTAAATAAATTCAGCACAATAACTACGTATAAGACAAGACAATACGACACGTGTCAGGCCCAGAATCCTTATCTAAACCAGAAACCAGAAGGAAACTATGGAGATAGTCTCCCAACAGAAGGAAAACTAATTTCTCAGTTCTCCCAAACAGATATTTAGCTGAACCAGAAACCAGAAGGAAACTATGGGGATAGTCTCCCAATACCAGAAGGAAACCGATTTCTCAGTTCTCCCAAACAGATATTCAGCTAAACCAGATACCAGAAGGAAACTATGGGGATAGTCTCCCAACAGAAGGAAAACTAATTTCTCAGTTCTCCCAACCAGACCAAAGAAGCGTCCTTCTTATGGCGTGTTCTAC
>NW_020962290.1:4156-5361 GCF_003031625.1 Empidonax traillii | reverse complement strand
GTCTCTGGGGAGCTCTTGTAGGTTCTCTGCTGTAAAGAGAGAGAAACCAGGGGCTTGGAGAGCAGGCTGAGAGGTGGATGAATTCCTGGATGTATGGCTGTGAGTGGCATTGGAAGACTGATGCAATCGCTTAAAGCTCCATCTCTCCACTGAAACTCTGTTGCAGAAATCTGGCTTCAGTGTGCCAGGATGGCTCCCTGCATTTGCCTGTCATTTTCCCCATTTACTGCACGGCAAACACTGACCAGCACCTTGTAGGGCTGGATGAAGGGAGAAGGATGCCTTCGTGGGGAAAGCCAAGTAACAAACCTCTGTCACCCTGCTGCTGCAGAACTCTGGCACGGCAAAGAAGCCCTTTGGGGCCTGTGACTCAACTCCAGGAACTTCCCTGGGCACATCTGGGAGGCACAGAGAACTGACTAGAATGGACATACAGAGAGAAGGAAAAGCAAGTTAAACCCCAGTGTGGGACGACTTAGAAGGCTGTGGCAGGAGGAAAGCAGTGGCCCCAAATAGGCAAGTGCCATTCAAAGGACGAGTTACGAGGCAGAGACCAAAGAGATCGGGGGGTGGGCAGGCCTTAGGAAGACAGTGTCAGGAAAAGAGAAAAACCAGAACCCTTGCAAAGTTTGAAAGCACTCTTAAACCTTCACTTCCTCTCAAGCCAGTTTTTTTGTCATGCAGAAAACTGCATTCCTGAGCATTACCAGTGAGGGACTGGAAAACTTCCCTTTGATTTCCTTTCTCAGTACCAAAATAAAATGAACAGAGAAAGACCTGGGCTTTTGCCAGTGGGAAATGGTTGCAAAGTGTTTCATTTCAACCCTTCTTTGCTCTTTGCTACAAAGTGCTCGGGTGCTCCTCCCACACTACGACTCTTGCTCTCTGTGTTCTGGGGGGTGATGTTTATCCTGCAGGGAGCCTGGGCTAAGGTTTTCATTCTGGTGTTTTGGGCAGCCCTGTCTCAGCCCGGGGCGAGGAAAGGAGACAACAGCACACAGGGGTTCATGCTCAGGCGAAGGCAGTAATGCTGTCCCTTTATTGAGGGGACACTCTCACTTATATAGGTTTGGGGGGAGAAGGTGTTAGAACTAGGGAGGAGCATGGGACTGACAGGAAGGTTCAACAAATAGGGAGTTTAGGGGACCAATCACAGAAACAGAGGGTGATGGCAGGACTGCCCACACTGCAGCAAATTCTTACCA
>NW_020962290.1:0-1514 GCF_003031625.1 Empidonax traillii | reverse complement strand
GTTGTGTTTGGCTACAAAACTCCCCCTGGGCTGGTTTGGCCTTTCTAGAGGCGACTTTGCAGCAGATCCCTGTGGATTTGTGCTCCTGGGAATGCTCCAACAGCGCAGGAAACATCTGCGATGGCACCGAGGCTTCTCTGGCCAAAAGGAGGATTTTAAGGAAGAAATCTCTTTGCCAGGATTCCAGCATGATCCCAGTTGCTCACAGCCACTCCCAGTCACTCCCAGTGTGGTCCCAGTTGCTCCCACTACAATCCCAGTCACCTCCTGTATGATTCCACTTGCTCCCAGTATATCCCAGTTGCACCAACATGGTCCCAGCTGCCCTCAGAATGCTCCCAGTCGCTCCCAGTATGACCCCAGTCACCCTCACTGTGGGCCCAGTTGTCCCCAGCATGGGCCAAGCTGCTCCCAGTTGCCTCCAGCACAGATCCAGTCAATCCAAGTATGGTCCCAGTCTTCCCCCAGCAGGGTCCCAGTCAATCCCAGTTGCCCCTTGTAGATCCAGTCACTCCCAGTTGCTCCCAGTTGCCCCTTGCAAGGTCCAAGTGACTCCCAGTGTGGTCCCAGTCACCCCCAGGATGGTTGCAGACTCTCCCAGTATATCCCAGTTGCTCTCAGCATGCTCGTAGTCATACCCAGTTACTTCCACTGCCCCAGGATGCTTCCAGTTCCCATCAGTGGCATCCCAATCACTCCCAGTCTATGCCAGCATGGACCTTGTCCCTCCCAGTTACTTCCAGTTGATTCTAGTATGATCCCAGCTGCTTTCAGTCACCCCCTGCATAGTTCCAGTCACTCCCAGTATGGTCCTGGGCACTGACAGTCACTCCCAAGATGGTTCCAGTATGGTCCTGGTCACTCCCACTATGATCCCAAGTCACTCCCAGTCACTCTCAATTGGATCCCAGTTGCCCCCAAGGTGGTCCCAGTTGCTCCCAGTCGCCCCAGGATGGTTCCTTTTCCTCTCAGGGACTCCCAGTCTGAGTCCAGGATGGCCCCAGGCACTGTCAGTCCCTGCCTGGATGATGCAATTTGCCCTCTGCATGGTCCCAGTTCCTCCCAGTAGGATCCCAGTATGAGTCACCCCCAGTATGATCCCAGTATGAGTCACCCCCAGTATGATCCCAGGAACTTCCAGACACTTCTAGTACAAATCCAGTTTGATCCCAGTCATCCCCAGTATGGCTGCAGTCCCTCTCACACACTCCCAGTATTATTGCAGTCACTCCCATTGTGATCCCAGTATGAGCCCAGCTGCTCCCACTATGATCCCAGTTGCCCCCAGCAGGGTCCCAGTTTCTCCCCTTCACCCCTACTATGGTTCCAGTCACTCCCACAATGACTCAATCACTCCTAGCCCTTCCCAGTATTTCCCAGTTGTCTCCAGCACATTCCCAGTCAGTCCCAGTATGATGCCAGTCTCTCCCAGTAGGATCCAAGTTACCCCCTGCATGATCCCACTTGCACCCACTCATCCCACTAGAGTTCCAGTCACTCCCAGTCTCTTCCAG
>NW_020962289.1:4057-5361 GCF_003031625.1 Empidonax traillii | reverse complement strand
TTGTGTCCTCCTGGCCTCAGGGGCACAGCCAGCAGCCATGGCCAAAGGCCTGCAGAAGGTGGCTGTGGCAGGGCCTTTCAGCTTCTGCACAGGCCTCTCTGCTGTGCAGCCCAGGCTGTCCTACGGTGTCCATGCCCTGCCCCTTTCCCTGCAGGCTGTCGTCATCCCCCCGGCTGCCCCACCTGGCTGGCCCCTTCCTACACTCACATCTCTGCATCCTCCCTGGCTCTTCCTGCACACACAAAGCCTTGGGCTCATCCAGACTCCTCCTGGCTGATGTCTTGCACCACAGCACTGCCCTCAGAGTGAAATTCTTTGAGTCTAATATCCTAAACTCTGTCTCCTAAGAATTCCTATTTCTGGGACATAAATTGCCATATTTTTGTAGAAGCCACTGTAAGAAGGTTAAAAGTCAATTCAAAAAAAGTTCCAACTTCTCTTTGTGAGAGTTTCACTAAATGGGTCAATGGCAGAGCCTTTCGGGATGACCCTGCCAGTTGAAGATGGGGGATTCTGTTTGGGGTCTGAGTCTTAAGATGGGCAACAAGAAAGCACATTTGGGGACTGTGCAAGAGCTGTCATGGCTTCTCTGGGGAAGAACCAAAGCAAGGGAAATGGTGGGACCGCAGTTGTTTGTGCAGGAACAGGTGTGAGAAAAAAGAGAGAAAAGGGGATAAAAAAGCTCAGAATGACCTAGTATGTATTCCTAGAGAAGTTCTGGAGAATTAGATCAGGGATGTAACTCAAACAAACAGGATGTAAATAAGCTCTGTGTCCCCAGATAAGGTGAAGAACAAACGTAACAGTTGTTGGTGGTGGAACAGGAGGACGATAGGCCTGCTAAAAACTGAGGGCAAAGCAACAGAGGAAGCCTGGAAGGACCAAAGAAGGACCTCCAGGGGGATGACTGTGTGAAGCAAACTTATATATATGTATTCAGCAAACCTGCACATCCAATGAATATGTAACCAGAGTCTGCAATAAGAAGCCCTGTCCTTCTGTCATTTGGCACCTTGGGTTAGAGGAGCTTCCCTGCCAAAATCCAGTGCTAAATAAAGAACAATTCCTGCTTCTTATCTCTTAAAAACTGGGGTGGAGGTGTTTGTTTCTGCGCCCTTTTGGTATCAGGGCCATTGTGACACTTTGGAACCTCCTGGAATCCAAGGGCCATTGTCACAGTGCAAGGCCTGATGGAGCCAAAGGCCCTTGGCCACTGGGGCAGCTCACAGAATCCAGGGGCCTTGGTGACACTCCAGGGTGTCACAGAACCAAAGGAGTCCCGGGAAGGTGCTGAACCTCCTGGA
>NW_020962289.1:0-1846 GCF_003031625.1 Empidonax traillii | reverse complement strand
TTGCTGGGCCCCACTGAGGGCAGGCACTGACAAAGCCTCCCCAGGGACTCCTGAGAGCAGATCCTTGCAGGCCAGGAGTGCAGGCAGACAAAGGAAAGTGTCTTGTGGTGGCCTGAGGGGCAGAGGCAGCTGCCAGAGCCAAGGGCCCAAAGGCCTGGGTGCCTTTGGGCCTTGCAGCCCTGCCAGAGCCCTTGGCCATCTCTCCTGCAGGCTGTGCATCTGCATAAGTTTAACTCTTATAACTCTCTTGTCCAAGTGATATAGTTAGCATCTTTAAGTATTTCTATCTTTTATTAATTAATACATACAAATATCCTGTTGTCCCAGAAAATGTATACAATATCAACAAAAATCATCATTAAGCCTTCAGCTTCCAAAAGCTGTGAAATTATCTAACTCACATCTGTTTCTGCCAAAATAATCACTGAAAACTGACTGAACTATCAATAACAAAATTACAAGTTTTTTGTTAAAGGTAAAGAACAACTAGAAGAAGCAGCCAGACAAAAGCTGAAGACTGCCTACACCTCAACAACCAGAGACGACTTGGAATGAGCAGCTTAAATTGACTTCTCACAGAAGACACTGGATTTCAAGCTGTGTTTACAAATTGTAATAGTGACTTATCTATTCATTTTTCTAGGTACAAACTCAGAAATGCAGATGTTACTTACCAAGATTATATCTTTGAATTCTTTAAATTTAAGTGTTCGAAACAAAAAAGGGGGGAAAGAGAATATGCATGTGCATAAGCAGGTGCTGGATCAGAACAGAGCTCTTTTAAGATTGTTAGGCCTATCTATTCCTTATACTAATTCCCCTTTAATACTGAACTGACAAGCTCACAACCAATTCCTACTTAAAATCTTAAATGTGTGGCTGAAAAATAAAGACAAAATACAGATTACAGGTTTGCATGAATGAGGAGAGATTGAGGCAGCCACCTAAGAATGAGAGAGAGGTTTTGTGAATGTAGGAATGTATGTGAACCAAAATGCCCCTTATGCCATATGCCTGGAATAAGCACACTCACACAGCAAACACTACCTCTGCCACATCACCCTAATAAGGGACAGCTGAGAACAAGACATCCTCCCCTAACCCTTTTTACTTGAAGTAAGTTTTCCCATGTTATATATTGACATTCAGATAAAAAAAATTTTTATTCTACCCAGTTGCATGAAACCCATAAGTAAAGAATGTTTTTGTTCAATAAAGTTTTTGTTCTACCCAGTTGCATAAATCCCTTAGGTAAATAAGGTTTAAGTAAATACTTGCTGCAATGTGCAAGTCCATAAAAGTAATGCAACTCAAAAGGTTACTATGTCAATGAAAAATGTTCTGTTATAAAGTAGTTAACTAAAGGATTTCAAAATTGCACTGTTCCGTATTTTGTTGTAATAAAGACAGGGGAGATGTGGCATTTTGGGCTACAGGAAAGGGGCCAGAAAGGCATCCTGGGAGTTGTAGTCTATAAGGTGCTCTATCACACATGTGCAATGAAGTGCTTGTTTAGCACTGGTCAAGAAAGTCTCATGTTATGAAGTGGTACAGTTTGAAACCACTATTTAAGCTTTTGTCTCTTGAAATAAAGCATCTTCTGCTACACACCTCATTGGTGTCTCTCTGATCCACTTGACCCTTTACTTATCATATTAATAATATTGCAACAATGATGGATCCAGGGCAGTGTATTTTCTGATGGCAGCTCTAAGTGTGTCTAAGAATGCCGTGGGGGTCTCGTCCCGTCCTTGCCTTACATGGTACAAGGCAGCCCAATTCACTGCTTTGGGTGTAGGGCTTCACAATCCCACCTGCACCAATCTTCTATACTGATCCAATAACT
>NW_020962288.1:0-5363 GCF_003031625.1 Empidonax traillii | reverse complement strand
TAACTAAGTAATAGTTTACTTTAACGGACTCCACCTTCTTCTTAGACCACGTTTTTCTTTGTTCCTGAGGAGACACCCGCAGCCATCTTGGGACTTATAACTTATAGTACTTATAAAAACATGCAAAGGTTTATAAAAGTCCATAAAAGCACTACACACAATATAAATTGCTCAGACATTCACTATTTTCTTCCCACAATGCAGCTTGTCTAAAATCTCACCAGTCCTAGAGTGAGAATTTAAACCTTCCTGTTTTCAGAAAGACCTAATAGTCTTGAGTCCCAGTAACACTAGCAGAGGAGTGAACAGCTTGTTTAGCCTCTGTCTTCACAATTTCATGGGCAGTTTCCCCAGTAACTCATACAAGAGTTAGAAAGTCTGACCTTGGGCATCACCCAGAGACAACCACCTGCTTACAGGACTGACTTTTGTTTCCTTTGATTTAATGGAAGGACAGACTCTCCTTCTATTAAAGAGGTCAACTGATCCAAGAAGGATTCTGCTTACAGCAGGGAAAGTCTCTGGTGCAATTTTGTCTAACAGAGTTAATTTTTTTTTTTCCTAATCCACTGTTCACACATCACTATGCCCTAAGTATTTCCGGTTCAAATGTCGTTTCATCAAAGATGTAATTTAAATTGTCTCAGTGTAAAATATCTGAAAAACATCCCAAAAATGTAGTTTGCCTTATTTAGTTACATAGAGACCCTAGTAGACTGGTTGTCACTGGAGTAAGAGCTGGATTTCAAAACTGTGTGATTCAGCTATAAGATGCATAACCTTGGCAAAGTTTAAATTTCTTTTAAGCTTAAAATTTTAATTAAATAACTAATAGACTTTTGTTACTGATTCTTCCTTCAAAGAGGCTTTCAATATCCCCTCAGTCCTTATAAAATGAAGGACGCAGAAGGGAAGATTTCTGAGGACAATTCCTATAAACAAATAGCAGATAAAGTAACAATTTATCACAATCCCATAGATTTCAATACATGAAAATTTGAGTCTCTTCCTTTGCTGATTTTACAATAGAACTCCATAGTAATAGTGCCTGATCACACATTGTTCTCACTGGTTTCTGAAAAACAGTAGTCAAGGCTAGTGAGAAACTGGCTAGTGTAACCCAATCTGTGGGAGAAAGGGTTATCATGGCTTTTATCTGGAGACAGGAAGGCCACAATTCTAGGATTCTAAGGAAGTCAATTTTACTCCCACTTACAGATAACTCTCCCTCAATCTACCTGCCTTCCTGATTGCTGGTTTTTGTAATAACTCCTAATGGGAAAGGCTCAGGGTTCAGGTACATTTATTTGACTTTTCCCCTTTAATAGTAATTGTAAATTTTGCCATTCTGAAGAACTACTGCAGAACCTCTATGCTCAGCTAAAAAGCCATGGTATCATTCCTTTATCCAAAGATTTCTTGATGCACTGAGAATAATACAAGTATAGACTGAGTAGAACAGCTTGAATATTACCTCTGAGGAGCTGCTGTTTCGTGATTCTCTCAAGTTTCAGATCCACATCTTCCTTAAGGCAGTTGTCACACAAACTTTGCTTCTCTGCTTCCTTACAGTGACATGACTCAATTAAATTCTCTGTCTGAAATGGCTGGTGCTATTGGCCAAAAATATAGCTGACTTCCACCAAGAAAAATGGAAATCATCATGTACTGGTGGTGTACTACTTCCCTACAGGACCTTTGTATAGCTCAGTTCAGCTGCACTTCCACAATATGTCCCTGTACATGGCAGGGGAGTTGGAATCAGCTGATCATTAAAGGTCCCTTGCAACCCAGATCATTCTAGGATTCTAAGATTATACCATAACACCTGCCCTCCCATGCTTTCTAGTCTGAAACTTTGCTGAGGACTAAGTGGTTTTCTTGGCTTTGGCTCCTGAAATCAATCTCAGACTGCTTCCATAAGAGGCAATTTAGCATATTACAAGCCTACCTGTACATATCTGTGTGGGCTTCTTTCTAAGTGAATTGGGTATGTAAGTGTAATGAGACAGATGGTAAGACGGTTATTGTGTTTATTAAATACTATTTGGCCTGTCTATAATCATAATGGCATGTCAGTAATTGTTTTTATACTACTCCCAAGTACCTTCTAAAACATGCACGCTCTTTTAATTGACCAGTCTCAAGGTATTCGACTCTCATTGGAGCCCTTGCAAGTCAATATGACACATCCTGGAGATTTAAAGTTGTCCTGAGAAGGACTCAGGAGTCGAATCTGTGGTGAGGAAAGTCAAAGTAAGCAATTTTCTTCCTAGTATGACAGTACAGTTACAAAACCAAGTTGAGTTGTATGGTCATATATAAAATGTCAAAGATGAAATGCAGTAACACAGGATGCAAATCAACTTAATTGACTGCTTTCATTCTGAAAGTTCTGAATTCTATGATTCTATGTTAAGAAAGGAATATTTAAGCTACCTGTACATATTGCTTTTAACATCTTCCACCCAAACGTCTCAAAATTAACAAAATAGTTTGCAACTATTTTTTGGCAAGCATTATCTTTCTTTTAATTCAGGAAAGGAATCTGAAATAAATGTAAGCAATTTACTTGCCAAATAAATGAAACTATGCAGAAAAAAACCCCAACATGAAATAAACTCCTACATCCATAATTAAATTAAATTAATTGGTATGTGTTACCTAAAGACAACTGCAAAGGCACAAGAGGATCTTCTAGAAATAGAAAACAACTCTATTTTGTCCAGCAACATTTAATTCAGGGTTTCAATAGAGCAAAACGAACCTTTGCTCAGTCATGCAAGTCCCGATTTTGATTTTATGGTAACAGCAGGAAACGTTCCTGGTATTTTTAGTATTTTGCTTTTTCTCCACTAGATGTCCCCAGCCAGTCACCGTACTGTTTGCTCTCACAGCTCGTCTCTTCGTAATCTGAAAGGGTAGATACTTCTCTCGAAGTGCATATTATTAAGATATCATGACTAATGACTTTCACTCCAGAGTTCACTTAATCTGTAGGATTAGCAAGACACAGATCCTCAAGAAGAACACAACAGTTTAATTCTCTGTTTGAGATACAGCAGCTTCCCAATTTCAGGAAGCAACTAAGAATCATATATACTTTCTTCTCTGAAAATATGTAAGTAATCAATAAAAACAAACGAAAATCCTTGTTGAATAAATTCCTCTATATCAAAAGGGAAACCTTAACAAGTTTGGTTTTCTCCTGTTACTCAGTTACTTTCAAAGGATGTGTAAGCATTTTACACAACGATTCACAGCTGACTGAGCTAGCAGCAGGAGTCTTGCTTAATTTGAGTTTTAATGGATCTTTAAAGTAAGATGACAGTAAAATGTGGAATGATCATAAGTATCATTTTAAGCCTTTCTCACCACCCTAAAATGGCCTCTGCAACAAAACGTAGGAGACTGGAAACAAAACTTTCATATTAGACTCTTAAGACAGGTAAATACAAACTAATCTTGCCATTTTTTTGCCTTTTCTGACACGTAGTAAGCTCTGTGAGGCTTCCTCTCAGCTGTAAGCACTGCTACAGTGGAGCAGCACAAGAGGAAGGTGTGCATCTTAATTTCAGGGACACAATAAGGATTTTTAAAGGGCAAATCACCTCCTTTGACTGGCTGGCAATGCTTTGCCTGATGCCCCCCAGGACACGGCTGGCCCTCCTGGCTGCCAGGGCACTGCTGACTCATATTCAGGACCTGGGGAGGCTGAGGCCCTGCTGTCTGTTCTTGAACCCATCTTGTTGATATGACTTTGCCACCAGACTTTTCCCCAGGGGACAGCTGGACACCCAAGGTAGCCTGTGCTTCCCACCTCCAGCTACAGGGTAAGCAGCCCAAGGGGTGGAACAGCCATCCTGCTGGACTCTCCCCATATGCCTCACTGGGCACCTGGGGGCTGTGGCATCTCTGTGCCTCTATGCCATGGGGTGGGCCAGGCTCCAGACCCTTTGCTGGGCTGGGGACAGCAGCTGGAGCAGGCTGTGTTGGCAGAGGGCAACAGGCATGGGGGAGACAAGAGCAGCAAGACGGCAACACAAGTATTGTCTGTGATCTCTGCTTACCCTGTCTTACCAAATGAGGTGTTTCTCCCTCCCACAGCAACATGCAGCCCCAATTCCCTCTTGTTTAGACAGAGAAATCAAACAGAGGAACATCAATGTCACAAATATCTTAGGAAAAGTATTCATCCTGGCTAAACATAGGCCAGATGAGATCCCTGGTTCTTTCTCTTTCAACTTTTTTTAACTGAACCAGCTGGAGCAGTGCATATACTCTTCTACACAAAGCTAGCTGGAGGCAGCACATTGTGAAAGGGCTAGTTTGGTACTTCTTCACTTTGGCCTCAAGAAAATTAAGCCAAACAAGTTGCAATAAGTGGGCAGAGCATTACTCCAAAAGTCACAAGGGTTTACAGCACAGTTTTACTGCTGGCTTCCTGTGTCACCTTCAAGTCCCTGAAGAGCTGTCTGTCTGAGCATCCCCAGCTGCAAAGCAGAGATAATATGCAACAGTTCTAACTCTGTGTGAGTCTGTAAGAGTGTACCACCTTCTAGGAACTAATCTTTTTTATATGTTCTGCATGCTCATTGCATCTTATAATGACTAACAAACTGTCACAGAGTGAGGTAAGTTAAAACAGACTTAAGGTTTCCCTGAATAATGTGAAGGGATTTACTTTTACCTTTACTTTACCTCCTCTGTACCCTAAAACTTGTAGAAGCATCCCAATATTTCCAAAACCAAGAGCTGAGAAGGACTTTGATTGTCTGGATTTTCTCCAAAACTAGGACAGAGTATCTGAATTAACACAGTGCAAAATTCCTGTGACTTTTTTTGTGGTAGAAATAGTGCTCAGAGTGCTCAAAATGTAACTTGCTCACAAGGGATGTTTGACAATGTAAAAGGAGAACATTTCCTCCCTGAAGTTCACGTGGTAGGCTGACTAAAGCTCTCTGGGGGTTCCCCTTCTGCAGACTTCAAGCAGTGGAAATATTGCCAAATATATCAGATCATCTCTTTTTTTCTACTCTTTCCTGTCTGCAGACAGAACTCCCCTTTGATACCCCATAGAGTTCATCCAGTGGACAAGGTAAAAACCTCAGCTTTTCTTTCTGTCATATGCTATACTCATAAATTTTTCCTTCCACATTCTCGACTTCTCTGCTTTGTCCTCTCCTGATTAGAAAACCAGAAGCTTTCTCAGTGGCTCAAGTGTCCTGATACTATAAAGCAGGGAAAGTTCATTGACTACATAAGCCCACTCATTATCCTTTCCTACTGAATTGAGTTCTGCTTTATTTATCCTTCTCATCTTTTTCCAGACTACATTCATCTTGCTGAAAGTTCATGTGTGG
>NW_020962287.1:0-5367 GCF_003031625.1 Empidonax traillii | reverse complement strand
CACCCCGGCCCCCGCAGCCCCACGGCGTCACCCCGGGACCCCGGCCCCGAGTGTTACCTGTGCCCTGCAGTGGGTGTGGGGTCTGGGTGCTGCTCCAGCCCCCCCACTGAGCTCCTGCAGAGGGGACACGGGGCTGCTCCGGCTTTTTATATCCAGGATGCTTGGGCTTGGATCCGCACCCTCCTCCTGGCGCACCCAGAGCAGCCTTTGCCCTCTCTGACTGATGGGAATGTAAATTTCCTCGTAAACCCCCTCTTCTCCCACCCAGCTTTGATGGGCTGAGATAATTCAGGAAAATCAAAAGCAAAAGCAAAAAGTTGCACAAGCAAAAGGAAAGAACCCGAAGATTTTATTCTCTACTCCCATTCCAGTTCCCGGAAAGTGGGGCTCCAGCCCATGGAACGGCTGCTCCGGAAGGCCAAGGCTGTAGATAAGGAATGTCCCCCCTTCCTCCTGAGCTCCTCTGTCTGAGCCAGGGTCCTGCAGCCCGGGCTGTCCCTGGGGTCACTGGGCTCAGCTGTCCAGGCCGTGTCCCCTCCCAAGGCCTCGACCAGCCCCGGCCCCACTGTGGGGGTTGGGATGTTGGGGACAGGCCCTGGGGCGGTGGCAGCCCCCGAGCCCCCCGAGGAGCAGAGCCCTGAAACGGAGCAGGAGCCGCCGGTGCTCAACCCCTGCCAGTTCTGCCCCCGCCGAGTCCACAGCGAGCCTGGGGCCAGGCCCGGACCAGGAGCGGCCGAGGGAGCTGGGGGGGCTCAGCCTGGAGAAAAGGGGGCTCAGGGGGGACCTTCTGGCTCTCTGCAAGCCCCTGGCAGGAGGGGGAGCCGGGTGGGGGGTCACCACCCACCCCAGCACTGCCGGGACCCCCGGAGCCACCGGAGCACCGGGGTCAGCTGCACGTGGCAGGTGGTGGTGTCAGCTGGGACAAGGGACAGGGACACAGGGACACATCAACACAGGGACACACGGACAGGGGACACACACACACAGGAGAGAGCTGAGAGAGGGAACTCTCAGGGGGGAAGCAGCTGAATTGTGTCTGTCCCTGCAAACTGAGCAGCTGCGGCAAGAGTTACAGGGAGAGGAGGAGGAAAACCCCAAAAGTGGAAGGAAAGGGAGAGGTGATGCCAAAGGAAGCTGCCAGTGCCCCTGGCATTGTACAGATTCCCATGCAGGTGGGTGATTATGGGCTTCGTGGGCACAAACCAGGCGAGACTGGAATCCAGCCACTGGAATCCCACCCCTGAATTCCTGAGAGTGGCCCAAACATTGGCATTTCGGTTGGTTCTGGTCAACAGTCACGAAAATTTTGACAGATACAGGAGTACAACACTCAATATTGACACGGTGAGGTGCCAAGAGGGCACGAGGGGGACCTGGATGGCGGAGAGGGACATCAGGGAGCGAGCACGGAGCAAGTGTCCTCTGCGGAGCTGCTGAGGGCAGTTCACGGCCCCAGGGTGTTAGTTCTGGCGTGCCATTCAAAACCCCGATGAAAACAGTTTCCATTTCCTGTTCTGAGGGTCAAACCGGGTGTTTCCCCCGGGGGCAGCAGGAGCTGCTTCAGCTGGAATGTTATCCCAGCCCTGGAGGGGATGCAGAGGCTGCCCTGGCCCTACGAGCAGCCCCGTGCTGGGGCAGTGCCAGGCTGGGCACGGAGGGCACAGAAGAGGGGCTTTCACTCTCTCCTCCTCCCTCAGTGACAGAGTGATGACTGTGGGCCTTTAACCCCTGCTGGGCTGGGCTTTGGCAAGCTGGGAACTCACATCAGACGTGTCCCGCTTGGGGAAAGCAACCCTGGGAGGGGAACAAATGGTTTTACCCATTCCACGGGGGGGGAACACGACGAGGCTCAATTGTCACCCCCCCTGGAAGGGAGGGCTCACACCTTTCTCAGACCCCTGGGGTATGGACATGTAAACGTGAACATATAAACACGGGAACATCTAAACCTCCAAACACCCCTGCAGGGCTTAACAGGGGGTCTGTTGGCTCCCTGGAAGAGGAGATCGACTTGGGAAACTTTGGAGTGTGGCCTTGAAGATAAGGAAGTTTTACACACAGGCTAATAGGGGAGCCAGGGCGGACTGCGAGTCCGTAGATTGGGTAGGTGAGAACCACAGCCTTGTCCTTGGGCACCTCCAGGTGTCTCACGATTGCTGCCAAGTGTATCAGTAATGATGAGTGGCCAATTAGGCTGTTGTTGCTGCTTGCTACTTGCTTGCTACTTGCTCGCTGCTTGCTGGCTTGCTGCTTTTTGCCAATGATCTAAAAGGAGTTGGGATTTGTAATAAAGGAGGCCTTTTCTTAGGTTGCCCTGGATCAGCCTTCACGTGTGTTTTTTATTGGACCGTCACGACATAACGGCGACATTTGGTGACCCTGGCGTGATCTCGAACGAGAGATTGAAAGCCACGACGGGATTTCCAGCGGAGGATTGAAAGCGACAACGTGATCCCCACCGAGGGGTCGGAACTCCAGGGGCCACGCGATCCCCTCTCCGAGGGGCCGGGACAGCGGTGATTTCCAGTGAGGAATCACGATTCCCAGCGAGGAATCAGAACGGTGGGGGCGGTGCTCGGCGCAGCAGAGAGCAGCAGGAGAGCTGCCTTGGTCCGGACCAGCATTTTTGACACTTGTGATTCACAGCTGAGCCGCCGGGAACTTAATCGCGACCTGGGGCATTCATTAACCGAAGAGGAATCTCATGCACTTTCTGCTTTAAAACGCCTTGCTCCAAAAACGGGGTGAGAAAGTAAATGAAAATAGTTCAAAGCATTTGTTGCGCTGGTGCTGCGAGCGAGGACACGAAGCTACTTTTTCTACGGCTTTTAGCGGGACTGTGTGGCAGAAGGTTGGGCAGGCTCTCCGGGAATCTGTCTCCAAGGCAGAGCCTGGCACAGAGGGGTTGCCGACTGCCCGGCGTTTGGTGTTAACCACTTTGCAAGAGCGGCAAAAAGAGCAGGGCAAGGAGACGGGGGGACTCAGTGAAAGACAAGGACTCTGAGGAGCAAAGTGCATCAGTGCAAGCTGCGGGAGTTTTGGACTGCCCTGACGTTTCAACACCGAGCGCTTCTCCTGGGTCTGCCCCTGCTGCGGCTCCCGTGAAAAGCGGAGCTCCCTCTCCCCCTGTGTTGTCCCTGGCTGCAAAAGACTGCCTTGTCTCCCGCTGCTTCGCCACCGAAGACAGCTTATCTCTCTGCAGTGCATCCCCCTAGGAAATGCTGGGAGACCCCGCAGCAACAGCTTGTTAGAATGAGAAAGTCGAAAACTCCCCCCCACTCCCCCCCACCTCCTGACTCCAGCTCAGAAACAGCCTCTGGGGGGGATGCAGAAGAGGAGCAGGATGATGCTGCTCCTCGGGTCTATCCACCTTCGCCCTCCTCCCCCTCCGGCTCGGACAACGAGGAGTCAGTGTGGGCTGTTGTACAGAGCAGACCTCGCTGTCACGCTCCGCTCCTGAGAAAAAAGAAACAGAAGAGTCGTAAATCTGGCTCTTTCTTGGACTTTGCTGCCGTCCGTTGTGCCCGTTATGCCTCGTAACGGGAGAACCTTTTGGGAGGCAGCGAGGAGGGAAGCAGTTAGTGCAGATAATCGACCCCTGTGGGTTCCTGCTCGGCGTGTGCGTCCTGTTCTGTCTCGGGGAGACCAGCACTGACGACTCTTAGGCGGAACAGCAAGAACGTCTGGGTGACCCCCGATGAACCAAACCACCTTCTGCGCCTCACTGAGGCAACAAGAACCGCCTTCTCATAGGTGCCTTGTTGAAGCGCCGGTAAATGACTCTGACGCAGTGAAACTTGTTTCTAATGTTACGCGATGGTCCACTCTGTTGACAGAAGCTGGTAATGCTTCTGTGCTAAGCTGCATTGCGAACTTGCCACTGGTGAGACGCTACATTGCAGAATCGTGCTGCTATTGACTCCCTGCTGCTTGCCCGCAGACAGGGCTGTCTAGTTGAAGAGTTTTGGGATGGTTACTGTCTTTGCTCAAAACGGGGAATCCTGATTTTAGCGATGACTGTGGCTGTGCTTGTGATGTTGCCGTGTTCGGTGTTGTGCTTGCAAAGGGCCCTGCGAAGGACGACCCAAGCAATTTTCCCAGCACAAATACGGAGAGGGGGGAATGTAGGGGTTAACAGGGGGTCTGTTGGCTCCCTGGAAGAGGAGATTGACTTGGGAAACTTTGGAGTGTGGCCTTGAAGATAAGGAAGTTTTACACACAGGCTAATAGGGGAGCCAGGGTGGACTGTGAGTCCGTAGATTGGGTAGGTGAGAACCACAGCCTTGTCCTTGGACACCTCCAGGTGTCTCACGATTGCTGCCAAGTGTATCAGTAAGGATGAGTGGCCAATTAGGCTGTTGTTGCTGCTTGCTACTTGCTTGCTACTTGCTGGCTGCTTGCTTGCTGGCTTGCTGGTTTTTGCCAATGATCTAAAAGGAGCTGGGATTTTTAATAAAGGAGGTCTTTTCTTAGGTTGCCCTGAATCAGCCTTCTCGTGTGTTTTTTATTGGACCGTCACGACATAACGGCGACATGAATGAAAAGGATTATGTGTTGCGTTAAGGGGAAAATGCCTCTGCTAAAAATCAATTCCCTTAGAGTTGATACTACAGTGGGCCTCTAGTGATGTTGTCAATTATCTTATATGCAGTCCCAAAAGTTGCAATAAAGTTTGATAAGCAAATTACTGATGAATAGAAAAAGGGAGGAATTGTAATAGTTAACAAAAGCAAAGAGGTGGATAATTTGCTGATCAAATTAAATTCACATTGTTACCAGTTGGTTTGAATTGCAGGTGTCAAGCCACAGTGTTGCTGCTACTGTGGCAAGCTCTCTCTTGTTGTGTTGAACAAGATCTGAATGTAAAAGTTTTGGGTGTGCCTGTAAAAATGTGTGTGTGTGTGTGGAGGGGGGAGTCGTCCAGAGGAACAGGGGGAGGAAATTTTAAATGTTATATCTGTGGTCTGGTGAGTGTAACACACGGGCTGCAGCTGCCCAGCTTTCCCAAAGAGTCTCACTCTCTCTGCATGTCCTGGTGGGAGGAGATCCCCCCCCCCAAAAGGTGGGGGCAGCAGCACCAGCCGTGGGCAGGAGCTTCGTGGGGGAGAGGTTTGTTTGCTCCTGAGGGATGTGGAGGCCACCGTGGCCCCGAGGGACCAAAGAGATCCGTCCTGTTCAGCTGGGCTGGGTTGAAGGTGCCAGAACGGGACATTCTGAGCGGGAAAAGGGACTTTGGTGCTCAGCCCGAGCTGTCAAACAACTGGAGCCACTCAGGGGTCACTTGTCCTGATGGACCCGACTGAAACTTGGGTTGTTTTCTCTTCCCAGCAATTCCCCTGGGAACGGTGCCAGGACACCCCTCTGAGG
>NW_020962286.1:4055-5368 GCF_003031625.1 Empidonax traillii | reverse complement strand
TGGGCAAGCAGAAAATACACAGCAGAAAGAGGCAGAGAGAATACAAATGTGTCCCTGAAGTAGGGTTTCCTAACCTTTCCCAAAGGATTTAGTGTAGGTTTTGTTATAAGTTACTTCTTTCCTTGAATTTTGAAGACGGCAAAAATACCTGCAGAACAAAGAAATATAGCAACAGATTTTTTTTTTGCAGTGCTGGTTACCCATTTCCAGCACTGGGTGCACCTCTGGATCATACAAAGAGCACACACATTGTTTGAAAACCGCGTTTTTTGTACCCTTTCGATATCAGTTGTTGAATATTCATTCCTTGTCCGTTTGTTGCCTTAAAAGGTAATTTCCCTGCTTTGGAGGTGGGTGTTACCTTTTGACTGGTTGTAACTTATCTCCCCTGGGCTCGTATAGGGGGGTCTTGCATCATCCCCACACTGCAAGGCATGGAGGGCCTCTCTTTGTATCCACATGGCACAGAGGAATACATTTTTATTTCTAATTTGTTCCCTGTCCCGGCCGTAAAAGATTCCCTGGTGTTAGGTCCAGACAGGACCCTTCACTTACAGACTCCACGGTACACCTAGAAGTTAGTAAATATACAGAAATAGTTCTTTTGTTAGTACCCCCTTTTTATTTTAATTTGCTTGGAATAAAATTGGTGCCTTCACTTATCACAATCCCCCCACCCCTTTTTTTTTTTTTTTTTTTTTTTTTTTTTTTTTTTTTTTTTTTTTTTTTTTTTACGGTTTTATTACAAACTTTTATGTTAAATTTCTCTGATCTTTTGGGCTCGTTGAGGAGTAGTTTCAGTGTTCTTCTCCATGTCTTTAGTTTGCTCAGGAGTCAGATGCAGGGTAATGGTCTTTTGGGCTGTCGTACTTCTTGCTGTGACGCTTTTTGAATTCACAGATATAGCAGTCAGTTGTATCTTTAGAAATTAATCTCATAAAACATGGAATTAACAAGGTAAAACCAATAATTTAAAGACAGTATACAATAAGAAAAAAACCTTAATTTGTTTTTATCAGGAGCTTATTACTTTCTATTAAAGGTAGTTACTACACTTGTGTCATAGTATGTGTTTTGATAGGACTTTTGTCAGTGATCATTGGCAATCACCACTAGCAGGAATATAGTTAAGGCAAACAGAGGTCCAGTATAGCATATACCTCCACCTTCCATGCCTATCGGATTGCCGCCGACAGCAGGAGAGAGATATCTTCTTGTGGCAAGTACAGAGGCTAATCCGGTCTTCAGTACTGGTTTTTATTAATGTTTTCTGGCATTGCCCCTTGGCATTGCTCTTTGTTTGTGCGCTCTGG
>NW_020962286.1:0-1364 GCF_003031625.1 Empidonax traillii | reverse complement strand
GTTTCGGCTTTTAGTTAAATTTCTCTTATAATGCTATTGCCACTGGCTTTTGATTATATTTTTTGTGTTTCATATTTTTCCCCGTTTTTACCCCAGAGTGTATTTCATTCTTACGTCTCAACAAGCGCTTCGTTCGGTCACTGGCCAAGTCCCTCGCGGGAGCTTGGAAACGCAGTTAAAAGAACTCCGCTCTCGCCCCGTGCTCAGTTGCACGTCTCATTCACACGCATACATACACACACCTCGTAGTTTTAGCCCCCTTGAATTAAAATAGCCCTTACCAATTTTGATGTGTCCAATTCTTTCCTGCTTTCTTTGTTCTGCAGCCGTCTGTCTCAGGGTCCTTTTGTCACAGTCGCTCTGAACAGAAGGCCCCCGTCCCAGAACCACCAATATTTGGCAGGGTGCACCTTCCTGGTACACGGGTCTTCTTACCCAGAGCCACCGGACGAGGATCCCGGACGAGGTCCCCAAATTGTTATAAGTTACTTCTTTTCTTGAATTTTGAAGACGGCAAAAATACCTGCAGAACAAAGAAATATAGCAAGAGATTTTTTATTGCAGTGCTGGTTATCCATTTCCAGCACTGGGTGCACCTCTGGATCATACAAAGAGCACACACATTGTTTGAAAACCGTGCTTTTTGTACCCTTTCGATATCAGTTGTTGAATATTCATTCCTTGTCCGTTTGTTGCCTTAAAAGGTAATTTCCCTGCTTTGGAGGTGGGTGTTACCTTTTGGCTGGTTGTAATTTATCTCCCCTGGGCTCGTACAGGGGGGTCTTGCATCATCCCCACACTGCAAGGCATGGAGGGCCTCTCTTTGTATCCACATGGCACAGAGGAATACATTTTTATTTCTAATTTGTTCCCTGTTCCTGGCCGCAAAAGATTCCCTGGTGTTAGGTCCAGACAGGACCCTTCACTTACAGACTCCACGGTACACCTAGAAGTTAGTAAATATACAGAAATAGTTCTTTTGTTAGTACCCCCTTTTTATTTTAATTTGCTTGTTTTCCCTGTTGCAGGTCAGGTCCGGTTGGTGAACGGCTCCAACCAGTGCTCGGGCCGGGTGGAGGTTTGGTACCGCAATGCCTGGGGGACGGTGTGTGATGACTCCTGGGACACAGCAGACGCCTCTGTGGTGTGCAGGCAGCTCAGCTGCGGGAACGTGGTGTCAGCCCCAGGTGGTGCTTATTTCGGGAGAGGATCTGGTTCCATCTGGCTGGACGACGTCGCCTGCACGGGCACCGAGAGGCTCCTCAGTGAGTGCTCGTCGCAGCCTTGGGGACAACACAACTGTGGGCACCAGGAGGACGCGGGCGTTGTGTGCTCAGGTGAGGATGGGCTCAGCCTGGGCTGTG
>NW_020962285.1:4255-5368 GCF_003031625.1 Empidonax traillii | reverse complement strand
GGTTGGGGAAATCCTGGGAGGGCTGGGAAGGGACTGGGAGGGGTTCAGAGGGTCATGGGGATGATGGGAGGGGGCTTGAAGGGTCCTAAAGGGGAGGGGCTTTGTGGGATCCCCAAGTGGTTGGGAAGAGACTGGCAGGAGGTTTCAGGAGGTGCTTGGTGGGCTGGGGGAGACCAGGATGGGGTTTTCGGGGGGTGCTGGGTGGTCTCTGGGAGGTTTTGGGGGTCCTGACCCCCCCGGCTCCCCCCAGAGATGCCACAGGACACCGTCCACAGCAAGATCCTGGTGGGGGTTGGGGGCTTCGTGTTGGGTTTCGTCTTCCTGGCGCTGGGGCTCGGCTTCTACCTGCGGGAGAAGGTAAAGGGGGGTCCCCAGGGGTCCTGTCCCCCCTTCCACACAGTGTGTGCCCCCCCTGCCCCCCAGCCCGCTGTCACCCCCTTTTTCTCTCCCCACAGAGCTCCTGAGCCGGCAGTGGCCGCAGCCCCTCCCCGTGGCCTCGGGCCCAGCCAGGACACCCCAGTCCATCCCCTCCTGGAGTTTGAGGGTGTCGTGTGTCCCCCCCGGCCCTGCTTTTGTTCTCACACCAACCACCTGCTGCTCCCAGGGCTCCCAGTAAAGCTTCCCAGTTCTCTGCAGTCCTGGTGTTGAAGGGCAGGTGCCCTCCCAAAGCCCCCCCCAGAATCAGCTTATGTAAATTGTACAATGGTTGGCACCCGTTGTCTTTCTGCTTCCAGGAGTCTGTATTTTTCTGCCATGTTTGGTTCAATGTTTTCTCAGCTTAATGGCTCAAACTGTATCTGCTTTGTTTAAAGAAAAAGGGGGAAGTGTAGGGATTTTTAGTGCTAATATAGAGGATATGCTGCAGCTGTGAGAACATAACCTTATGTTTCAACTCTGAAAACATGGTCTGTTGTTCTGATGGCCTTCTGATGGTACCAGGATGAGAAAGATCTACCAAGAGAAACAGTAGCAAAACTGGATATAGAAAACAGGGTCTCAGTACCGGCTCTCAGAGTGGGAAAGGACATAAAGAATGTTAAAGAAACAGAGCTGATAGAAGAGTATTGTTAGAAAACTGGATCAAAGACTGCTGCTTGATTCCAATCAACGGCG
>NW_020962285.1:0-1088 GCF_003031625.1 Empidonax traillii | reverse complement strand
ACAGGCAGAAGGTATGCGGCCCCATGAAGTTAAAGCAACCACTAGGGCTGCTAGAGAAGCCATTCGCACAGCTTCAGCAGTTATTGCTAAGCCATCCCCGTGGTCTACCATCAAACAGGCTGAAAGTGAAACTTTTACACAGTTTGTAGACCGTCTTCAAGCGGCAATTGATTCTTCCTCCCTCCCCCCGGAGGCAAAGGGCCCAGTCCTTGCAAATTGTCTGCGCCAGCAATGTAATTCAGCAACCAAGGACATTCTGCGATCCCTGCCAGCTGCAGCGAGTATCGCAGACATGATTAAACATGTCACAAAAGAAGAGCATTTTGCCCCAATTCAAGAGGCTGTTCACGCAACAATAGCTAATGCAATGGTGTGTTTTAAATGTAGCCAGCCAGGACATGTGGCAGTAAACTGCCCCCAGCTCGGGAGTCCGGCAATAATACGTCCCTCTCCTCAAGTCAAACCTAAAAGGCCGTGTCTTGCATGTGGGAAAAAAGAGCACTTTGCTAAAGATTGTAGATCTAAAAATCAGGGAAACGTGAAGGGGAGGGGGCAATGCAACTGCCCTGACAGCACCCAGCCCCCTCCCACTTGGAACATGGGGCGGCCACATATGGATATAGCTACAAAGCATAAAACACCTCTAAACCTGACACTTTCCCTACTAATGAAAACTGTGAGCTTTTACTTGCAGGATTGGATCATCAGACGCCCTCGGAACCAATACAGCCCAGTGCCAGAGGAGAACGACACACCGACCAACACCCTGTCCCACCCTGCGGGCTTGGCGCAGACGGAAGCCGGACAGCATCGAGCACTTAAGTCACTGTCCGAGGTGGTTCTGCAAAATCGCAGAGGACTAGACATTCTGTTCTTACAAGCAGGCGGACTGTGTGCTGCTCTTAAAGAGGAGTGCTGCGTTTTCGCAGTCCACACAGGGTTAGTGAAAGACACCATGGCCAAGCTGCGTGAGAGATTAGAAAGTCGAAAAAGGGACAGGGAATCACAGGATTGGTTCACATCACTGTTTGATCAAGCACCATGGCTCACCACCTTGCTATCCTCTCTTATCGGTCCCTTTTAGGGTC
>NW_020962284.1:0-5369 GCF_003031625.1 Empidonax traillii | reverse complement strand
ATCAAAGAGCATCCTGGGAACAATGGATGTTGTATTTAGAGCACAAGGGGAATATATGCAATGGATTGTTTTGGGAACCAGGTGTCAGGGACTGGGATGGATGAGAGGGTGTAAAGGCTGCTTCTGTTGGAGGGGAGAGCAGATGGGTGAGGATAAGCCCAAGAAGTGGCCTTCCCTGAAGTGGAATATGCAAACCTGTTGCAAAACTGTTCAGTACTACTGATTTTCCACTGTCTCAATACTAGCATCTTTCAGTTTTGGAATGTACACTGTATCAGATATGCAGCATAGGAAAGATGTTATTAATCTGAGATGTTATTCTCAATGAGTATTAATTGTTTATGCAAATAAGAATGTCACAGAATAAAAAAGTTATTCCACTAAACCCAATGTTTTCGCTTTATGCAGAATCCGAAACATTGGCATTATGGCCCACATTGATGCAGGCAAAACTACGACAACAGAGAGAATGCTCTATTATTCTGGATATATAAGAACACTTGGAGGTTAGAAATGCTTTTTGTATTTGAGTAGCTTTGAGAGATTTAATAATGTACAGTAACATGCAATGCAGTTAGAGGTTGCTGGTGGAATACCTGATGTAGAAGCCAGTTGTTCCAAAGTTGTGCTGTGGTTTAATGGAATTTTATTGCACATTCCATTATGTTCTAAGGCAGTTGTACTTTGAGAGATCATAGGTTTGTATTTTTCTTTTAGTGCATTATGTTTTATTTATGTTTTATTCAACATTTGGTTACAGGATCTCCTTATTTTATTTGGCCATTCTGGTAAAGCTGTTTCTTCAGGGTTTTTTTTGACCTGTAAAGAAACCAGGTTAAGAAAAAGTATCCATTTCTTTTGAAAGCCATAGTGCAGCCTGTGTGTTTTTGACCTTTTAAATTTAATTCCCTGTTCTCAACTATGTATGACAGTGATAGAAGAAATTAGACTTGTGGAGCATTTGAACATGGTGTCTTCCTTGTTTAAAAATGTGGAACTGCTTCTCCTTTTATTAAAGATTAAAACTAAAATTCGTAAGCAAAACTCAACCTCTTATTTGGTGTTTGTTCATGTGTTTTTTTTTTTTTACTTTGGTTTTAACTTAATTATCTTCTGATTACCAAATTTTTAAATGTCTATCATGTTCCATACAGTCAGTGCAGCCAGGTTTTTTTAAGCTGTAGTTTGTTCATGATTTTGGACTTTGCTTTAGTTTTTAAGATTCTCGTGGCATTACTAGGATTAAGAACAATGAAAAGGTTGTTGGAATTACCTGTCTTTCACTTGCAGACCATTTGTTCCTTGGAAGGGGAGCCTGGGTAAATTACCTGACATTATACTGTTTTGAAAAAGGCTAATTTTTGTATATAAATAATAATAATACGTATATATAAAAGAGACAGTGTTTCCAACTCTCTCTTGACAACTGTATTCAAAGACAGTTTCAGATTTTGGATTATTTACCTACCAAATTCTGCTTCCTGTTCACAGATGTTGATGATGGAGACACGGTGACAGATTTTATGGTACAAGAGCGAGAACGTGGCATTACCATTCAATCTGCTGCGGTTACATTTGACTGGAAGGATTACCGAATCAATCTGATTGACACCCCAGGTACTCCTCTTTAGCAATACTGTTATTACCAAGGGAGAGGGGGTGAGGTGGAGTGTTGTAGAATGTCTCAATTTTAAATATGGTGCAAAATTTAATTGGTTTAATTGCGTCCATAAAAAAGCCTATACTGAACTCTGTTCAGCTTTGGATAATTATTGTTTGCTGATGCCTAATCTATCTTGTGTAAGGTGAGCTTAGATATTTCCACAGTAAATTGTTCTCAGTTCTAGGATTGCATTGTAACAATCTTGTGTATTTCGAGACTGATGGGTGTATTTCCCTGCAAGTAAAGAAAGACTTGTTTTGACATGATTTGAAAAAAAAATTAGTTTAAATTTGTAATGACCTGTTGATGTTGCCTGTTTGATGGTATAAAAGGAAGATTTTTTTTTTTAGGTCATGTGGACTTTACAGTGGAAGTTGAGCGTTGCTTAAGAGTCCTGGATGGAGCAGTAGCAGTGTTTGATGCTTCAGCTGGTGTTGAGGTAAAAACAGCTGGTAGATTTGTCTTTTGTGTATGCATCTGTCACATAAAACGGGAGAGATTTTCCCAAACCCTCTTTGTCTGGTTAGTCTGTCAGTGCCCCACGAAAATAAAGACCCTTGTGCCTGACCAGTCTCAATGTCCCATTACTGAACAGTCCACTGGATCAGAGGGTGGTTCAACTAAATGGTTTAGGGTGACATCCAAGTGGAAAGACCCCCTCCTTGGGGGGATCCTTATTTGGTCTGTCAGTGCCTCAGAAGAGATTCAGGGACACAAACCTACAGCATCCTGGACTTCCACAGGCCAGTATGTTACCTGCTGGCAACAGGACTTAACAGTGTATGGAATAACACTCTTTATTAATATAACAGAAAACTGTGATGGGTAAGGTTCAAAGATTGTCAGTGATAGTATCTGACTGCAAAAAGGTATTCAAAGACTAACAAGCTTAGTCCCTAACATAAGCTGACTCCATATAATCATTCAGTGCACATAAGAGTATGGTTCTTACCCAATAGGCATCTCTGTGGGGGGAAGACAGGTTTAGCCCATAAACTGATCTTAGCAGTTACAATGGAGTCTTCCCTAACTTCTCTCCATTTTTAATTTAGTTTATTACTGGTTTTGTGTTCAGGTGGAGGTTGAGTGACTCTAGTCATACCTCATGTACAGTGGGGGTTGGTTGTACCTTGGGAGGTCAGTATTACATCTGAGGTAACTTTTAGGATGGAGGCATACATATGTGATCTTGTCATGGTTGCTTGTTCAACAGCAAGATATCTTATCCCACCACCAAGTTCCCCTCGTGCAAGGATTTCAACAGAGCCTGGCCTCAGTGTCTCTGCTCTGTTCCACACCGTTTAGTTTCCCTTAGCATGTACTGTGTATGGGAAGTCAGGCATACTGACCACATCCCATCCAGGGAGTGGCAACTGCATGTCCCCCTATGATTTGCACACTGTTACAACTTCTGTTGAGAGTGTGAATATAACTTCCCAGTTTTCTCTAATTTTACCCCCAGCTACTCCCAGTCATTTTCACACAGCATCTAATGACTTCAATCAGACTGAAATACTCTACAGAGATGTTGCACTGTATTATATCTCTTGAATCTTTGTTGCCTTCAAGAAGCTGAGCATTTAATTTCAAGTTCTATAATGCAAAGAAATTTCCATGGTAATAACCAGCAAATAAGTGGGACTACCATTAACGTTTGGGGTGTTTTTGTTGGTTTGTGGCTGTCTTTTACAAACATTGATTGATGTGAATGCTTCTGGCTAGCTACACAAGTGGAAAGAAATTAATGTCTGTCAATTTCTCATTTTCAGATTTCATGTAGAAAATTGAAATTTTCAACCAGAATTTCTCCTTGCCCAATGGTCTTTTTAACATGGCCTTTGTACTGCAGAAAAAGTGAAGGCAGGGTGGAAATAGACTTTGTATGGCATGAGGTGTTTCTGTAGTTCAAACCTATAGAAAAGTTATCTGTGAAATCATTGTCTTTCGTGGGACATACCTTTTTCCTAGATAAGGGATGAGAGAACTCTTGATCACTGTAAGTCCCATTACTTAACTTGTTGTTGGAAAACATTTAAGTGCCATCAAATGTGAACCTGAACTGAGAAACAGCCCCCACCCCCAAGAGCAGAACAATTAGATCTGCTTGTGTTTTTTTTGACAACTCGGTAGCAAATTCTTGCATTATTCCATGTACTGGAATGGACTATTTCTGAATCCAAACTGATTTTTATATGTACCTGTTTGAACTTTCAAATAAAAATATGTATGATAAATGGCTCAGCAGTGCACAAATTACTAGCAAAACAAGAGTAGTTTTAGTGTTGTATGTGTAGCCACAGAAATACTTGCCTGTGTGTGCTTAAGTACTTTGGCAATAAATTCTAAGGTTTCTTTTTAAAAAAAGGGAGACTTCAAAAAAGTCCCCTGTAATACTTAGTTTCTCTCCATATTGTCTTGCCCATATTCCTGCATGTTCTTAGTGAAGGAAGGGGAATGTCTACAGCTGAGAACCAAAGTGGCTTTGGTTCATTTGTGCTGCTAGATGTGGAATCATCAGGGGACACTCAGCACAGTTCTCTTCTGTACCCTGAACTCAGAGCCTCAGTGGAATTGGGGAGTACATAGTTAGGCTGTGTACTGAACTATGCACTGATGTTTCCATTTTGTCTTTTGCTTTAGGCACAGACTCTGACAGTCTGGAGACAAGCAGACAAACATCAGATACCACGAATTTGCTTTTTAAACAAGATGGACAAAAGCAGGGCAAGGTATTTAGACAGATATTTTAATTATTGCTAAAAACCTTATAAGAGAATGTCTTTACTAAAGTTTTCTTGTTAAGCATAGAGCAACCCAATTATGTTAGTACTTACTATATACAATGCAAATGCAAATACATATTTTTATGTAATTGTAGGAGTAATTTTTGCAGTAAATAAGGAATAATAGATGTATTTTACTAATGTCATTAAGTTTTGTGTAACTTAGTATCTGGGGTTTTTTATCTAGTTTTACGTATGCTGTTGAGAGCATCAAACAGAAGTTGAAGGCAAAACCTTTGCTCTTACAGGTAAGCTTTCTTTCAAATGGAACTCCTTTCATAATTTTTTGCAGTTTTCTAAAGTTTCTACTCTATTTGCAGTTGCCCCTCGGGGAAGCCAAGACCTTCAGAGGACTGGTTGATATTGTGACTAAAGAGAAAATAATTTGGAAACCTACATCTGATTTGGATGATGGAAAAAATTTTGAGCGAAAGCTGCTACTGGAGGCTGATGATCCAAACCTGTTCCAAGAAGTCCGGGATGCAAGAAATACTTTAATAGAACAAGTAAAGTTCTAAAGTAAATGCATAATGTATTTAAAACTGTTACTTAGAACAGTAGGAAAAATAGGCTCTGTAGCTTAAGTGACTCTGGCTAAGAGTCCTGCTCAAAGCAGTGCTGACGTCAGCATTAGATTGGATTGTTCAGGCCTTGGTCAGTTGAGTTTTCAAGTGTAAGGATGGTGATTACAGTCTGTAGGCAGCCTGTCCCATCACTGTTTCTTTTGGTCCAGTGGGAATTTACCATGCTGTGACCTGTGGCAGCCATGCTGGTCCTTTTGTTGCGTACCTCTGAGAAGAATCTAGCTCTCTTTTCCCTGAAGCAGGCCCACACCCACCATTTCAAACAGTAAGAGAAAGCATTTATCTCTCCAAGGTAGAACAAACACATCTCTCTGCTTCAGCCCTGTTAGTGGTTTTCCA
>NW_020962283.1:8056-10336 GCF_003031625.1 Empidonax traillii | reverse complement strand
CTGCCCCTGGCCCAGGGCCGGGGGAGGAGGGAGGCCTGGCCCCCACCTGGGGCCTGCCTCTCTCTCCCTACATGGCTCCCTAATTTCAACTGCCACCAATTTCAACTGCTCCTAATTTCAACTGCACCACCAACCTTCTCTTCCGTTTTCTTAAATATGTAATTAGCAAAGGCGTTACTAAAGTTTTGATTGGCTTTTTCTATGGAAATTCACCTGGACAAAACCATCCTCAGCCTCAGGGGCTGGCTGGTGGGCAAAACCACGACAACAGGGGACTGGTGAAAAAAAGGGACAGCTGTGATGTCACAGGGACGTTGGTGACATCACAGGGGACTTCAGTGACTTCACAAGGGCAAGGGTGAAATCACAGTGACACCGGTGACATCATGAGTGTCATTGCTGACATCACAGGGGACAGTGGTGACATCAAAGGGAGATGGGTGACATCACTGGGGACCAGTGACATCACAGGGGACCGCTGACAACAAAGGGACAGCTGTGATGTCACAGGGACAGCGGTGACTTCACAAGCACAGGGCTGACATTATAGAGACACAAGTGACATCATCGGGGACATTGCTGAAGTCACTGGGGGCAGTGGTTACATCACAGGGACAGAGGTTACACCATTGAGGAACAGTGACATCACAGGGGACTGGTGACAAAAAAGTAACAGCCGTGAGTCACAGGGAAATCAGTGACATCAGAGGGAACATCGGTGACTTCACAATGACTGGGGTGACATCACAGAGACATCAGTGACATCATCAGGGACACTGGTGACATCACAGGGCACTGGCAACAATAATGGGAAAGCCATGGTGGCACAGGGACATTGGTGACATGACAGGGGACATCAGTGACTGCATAAGGCCAGGTGTGACATCACAAGAGACATCAGTGATATCACTGATGACACTAGGGACATCACAGGGACATCCATGACATTACTGGGGACCAGTGACATCAGAGGGAACTGGTGAAAGCAAAGGGACAGTTGTGATATCACAATGACATTGGTGACATCAATGGGGACATTGGTGACTTTACAAGGACTAGGGTGACATTACAAAGGCAGCAGTGACATCATCAGAAACATTGGTGACACCACAAAGGACAGTGGTGACATCACAGAGACTGCAATGACCTCATTGGACCAGTGATGTCACAGGGGACTGCTGACAACAAAGGGACAGTCCTGATGTCACAGGGACATTGGTGACATCACAGGGGACTGCAGTGACTTCACAAGGCCAGGGGTGACATCACAGTGACCCCTGTGACATCATCGGGGTCATTGTTGACACAGGGGACAGGGGTGACATCACAGGGAGATGGGTGACTTCACTGGGGACAAGTGAAATCACAGAGGTCTGTTGGCAACAAAGGGACAAGGCTGATGTCACAGGGACATCGGTGTCTTCACAAGGACAGGTTTGACATTATAGAGACACCAATGACATCTCAAGGACATTGCTGATATCTCAGGGGACAGTGGTGACATCACAGGCTCACAGGTTACATCATTGGGGACCAGTGACATCACAGGGGAATGATAACAACAAAGGCACAGCAGTGATGTCACAGGCACATCGGTGAACTCACTGGGACATGGTGCCAAGGCTCGGCACAGTGGTGACACCACAGAGACACCAGTGACATCAATGGGGACATCTTTGACATCACAGTCGACATCGGTGACATCACAAAGCCAGGGGTGACATCACAGAGATACCAGTGACATTACTGGGGACATTGATGACATCACAAGGAACAGTGGTGACATCACAGAGACAGCAGGGACACTATTGGGGACCAGTGACATGAGAGTGAGAGCAGTGATGTCACAGGGACATCACTGATATCAAAGGGGTCTAGTGACATCACGGAGATATCAGTCACATCACGGGGACATGTTGCCACCACTGGTGACAGTGGTGACATCACAGAGACAGAAGAGACATCACCGGGGACCAGTGACATCACAGGGGAGTGCTGACAACAAAGGGAAAACCGTGATGTCACAGGGTCTTTAGTGACATCACAGGAAACGTCAGTGACTTCACAAGGACAGGGGTGACATCACAGTGACACCAGTGACAACGTCAGGGACATCGGTGACATCAGAGGGGACAGGGGTGACATCACAGGAAAGTCAGTGACATCACTGGGGATCAGTGACATCACAGGGAAGTGTTGAGAATAAGGGATAGCCGTGATGACACAAAGCCATCGGTGACATTGCAGGGGTCTGGTGACATCACAGGGACAGGGATGACC
>NW_020962283.1:3953-5369 GCF_003031625.1 Empidonax traillii | reverse complement strand
GGGATGGGATGGGATGGAACAGGGTGGGACACAGGGCTGACTGGGCTGGGCTCAGCTCTCCCCGCTCCAGGTGCAGCACTGGGTGCGGGATGGGATGGGATGGGACAGGGATGGGATGGGATCCAGTCTCCCCACTCCAGGCACAGCGCTGGGTGCGGGATGGGGTGGGATGGGACAGGGATGGGATGGGATCCAGTCTCCCCACTCCAGGCACAGCGCTGGGTGTGGGATGGAGTGGGATGGGACAGGGATGGGATGAGATCCTGTCTCCCCGCTGCAGGCGCAGCGCTGGGTGCATGCCGGGATGGCATGGACGGTGCTGGTGGTGTCGCACCGGCAGTGGGTGCTGGACTGGGCCGATCGGCTGGTGCTGCTGGAGGGCGGGGCCGTGGCCGAGCAGGGAATGCCAGCGGAGCTGCGGGAGCACCACGAGGCCTACGGCCACCTGCTCCAGGGGGGAGGGGACAGGGAATAAAGGACTGTTGGTGTCCCCATTCCCGGTGTTGGTGTCCCAGCCCCGTGTCCTTTGGGTCCCTCATCCCTCTCCACCCATCCCCTGGATCCTCCCTCCCCGTGTCCCTTGGATTCTCCTCCCCAGTTCCACCAGGGATGGGAAGCAGGGATGGGTGAGTGAAGGGCTCGATTTCCAGCTGGGCTTTAAAAACCCAGCGGTGGGGATGTGAGGGACACGTGGCAGGCAGGGACACTTGGTGGGCAGGGACATGGGAGACACGTGGCAGGCAGGGACATGAGGGACACATGGTGGGCAGCGACACGAGAGACATGTCGTGGGCAGCGACATGAGGGACACGTGGCGGGCAGGGACACGGGGGCCAAAGTAAACCTTGTACATTTAATAACTTGTAAATAAAGTAAAATGCAATAATAATGGCAAATGATGATGATAGTAATGATGATAAAAAGAGGTGCAACTGCCCACCACTTGCAGGCTGATGGCAAATCCCTCTGCCCACACCCACAGAGGACCCTTCCACACAGCTGCCCCCAGTTTAATCTTCCAGGAGTTGGGATCTCCGATGGAACAGGAACCCCTCCCTGCCAGACTTAACTGTAAATCTGAAAATGTGACACTTAATGAGCAAGGTGTGGAAAGGAAATAACGATTTACTAAAAACAGGGAACCAACCAGAATTGTCGTGGTTTCAAGGGGGCTGAACTTTTGGGAACAGGAGGGCCTGGAGGTGATTTTGGTCAGAAGCTTTTACGAGCAGCTTTTGCTGTTCCATAAAAACCCAAGGATGGCCAGCTCCAGGGTGGGCTTCCTACCACTTCCAGCCAGTGGCATTCACTCCTCTGATAACACACTGAAGAACTCAGGAAGAGGAGTCTGTGGCACAGAAGAAATTCCAGCTGGGGAGGAGAGCAGAGGAGAACATGAGATAGGAATGGAGACTC
>NW_020962283.1:0-1308 GCF_003031625.1 Empidonax traillii | reverse complement strand
TGTTTCAGGCAGTCCTTGTATCTCCTCTTCGGGGCTCCTCTCTCACTGCAGCCAGTGGCAAGTTCCCCACAGAGCACGATCTTAGGGAGGCAGTGGTCCTGCATCCTGGAGACGTGCCCTGCCCAGCACAGCTGTGTTCTCAGCAGCATGGCCTCAATGCTTGGGACTGCTGCCTGTTCAAGGACAGACGTGTTGGTCACACAGTCAGTCCAGTGGATGTTGAGGATTGTACGGAGGCAGCGCTGATGGAAGCGTTCTAAGAGACGCAAGTGGTGCCAGTAAATGACCCACAGTTCAGACCCATAGAAAAGAGTAGACAGTACAATGGCTCTGTAAATGCTGATCTTTGTACTTTTCTTCAGGTGTTTGTTTTGCCACACTCTTTTATGGAGTTCACCAAAAGCTCTGTATGCCTTTGCTAACCTGTTGTCTATTTCAGCATCAATCTTATGGTCTGAGGAGATGATGCTTCCCAGGGAATTAAACTGTTGGACTGATCACCAATGGTGATATGGGGATGATGGGAGACTTCCTGAGGTGCAGGCTGATAGAAAACTTCTGTCTTCTTCAAGCTGACTTGCAGCCCAAAAAGCTCAGCAGCCTCTGCAAAGCAGGATGTTAAACGCTGCAGAGCTGCTTCTGTGTGGGCGATGAGGGAGTCGTCATCATCATAAAGCAGCTCATGGACAAGATGATTTAAGGTCTTAGTGTGGGCCTTCAGTCACCTCAGGTTGAAGAGGCTCCCATCGGTACAATATGAGATGTAGACACCATTTTCATCATCGAGCTCTGTCGTGGCCCTTTGGAGCATCATGCTGAAGAAGATTGTGAATAGAGTTGGTGCGAGAACGCAGCCTTGCTTCACACCATTGGCTACTGGAAAGGGCTCAGAAAGTGCATCGCCATGTCTGACTTGACCACGCTGGTCCTCATGAAGCGAGATGATCATTTTGAGGAACTTGAGAGGACATCCTAAATGTTCCAAAATCTGCCACAGACCTTTTCTGCTCACAGGATCAAAAGCCTTGGTGAGATCAACCAAGGTTACACAGAGTCCTTTGTTCTGCTCCCTGCACTTCTCTTGCAGTTGTCTGAGAACAAATACCATATCTGTGGTACCTCTGTTGGCTCAGAAACCACACTGGCTTTCAGGCAGAAGATCTTCTGCTATGGTGGGTATTAATCTGTTCAAAAAAATTCTTACAAGGATTCTACAAGCAATGGAGAGCAGAGTAGTAATACCTGCTCAAATTACTGCACAATAGAAACACTAAAACTACCAGTAGTACAGCATAAGATAGGACAGAG
>NW_020962282.1:4092-5370 GCF_003031625.1 Empidonax traillii | reverse complement strand
GCCCCAGACAGCAGCCCAGCGCACAGGAACCGTCCCGGGCAGCTGTGGCTGTGAGAGGGCAGAGAGCTGGAGGCAGCTGGGTGTGGCAGCACTGGCCATCAGGCTCACCTCCACAAGGAAGGCCGTGGCAGGCATGTGCCAGCGGAGTGCCAACACTGCTCTTTGGCTGAGCAGCTGCAGGAGGTAGGAGCCCATTGAGTGACACAAGGGGCTGGAGACACGGCGCATCTCCCTGTCGGGGGAAAGAGGCACCAGAGAGCCTGAGCTGGGTGGGCAAAGGTCTCCTTTGACAGACTCCCAATGGCCTGGTCTTTCCCCAGCAGACTGGGAGGGAACGTGAGCGCTTGGGGAGGCGGCTCCTCCTGTGCAGCCTCCTCTTCCTGATTTTTGAATTCCTTTTGGCCACCCCTCAACAACAAGACCCTCTGGCCCACAACACGGGCACTGTGTGGGGTGCCCCATTCCCAGGGCAGAAGGGACAGGGGCAGCAGGGACAAGGAGGTCTCACCTGGCCAGCAGACCCACTGCATAGCGGTGGGTGTCCATGCGGAAGAGCGTGTCCCAGGCAGCCTTGCGATCCATCGCCATCACCACATCCTCACACTCCAGATGGAAGAGCAGGACCTTGATTACGTGCACTGCAAACCTGTGTGCAGAGCAAAGCCCAGATGACTCTGGCAGGTCTGGCTCCACCCCAAGGACATGGCAGGGAACAGGGGACTGGGATGGAGCACCTCTTGGGGTTCCTGGCAAGTCCCTGTTCCTGCCAGCATTGCCTCCAGAAGGTGTCGACCTGCTTTGGCATGGGCTCCATGCTGAAGCAAATGTTGAAGAGCAGAGCCACCAGGAGGTGAGGGGAATTCTCCTTCAATGGCTCTGGACACTGGAGCCTCTGGAGAATCTCCCAAACCACCCTGATTGCCTACAAAAGAAAAAGGAGCCAGAGAGAGCTCTCAGTGCCCAGATGTCCATGGGACAGATCCTGAGCAGCGGAGAGAAAAGGCCAGATGGGAAGCAGAGGGAGCAGCTGCCTGGGTGATCCTGAACCTGCCCCTAGGCCACATTTGCAGCCCAGTGCTTAAGGCAGGAAGGCGGACTGGTGGGAGAGGATGGAGAGCCAGTAAAGAGGCAACGTGCAGGTGAGCAAAGGTCATTTGCAGGAACTCACAGCCAGGCCATAGATGTGCTTGTGGTCCCCATCAGAGGTGAATGTGCAGTACAGTGGCCACTCCTCCATCACCCTGAGCAGCACTGGCAGCACCTTCTGCGCTGTCCTTC
>NW_020962282.1:0-1177 GCF_003031625.1 Empidonax traillii | reverse complement strand
GAAGATAAGGAGAACTCTGAGATGACAACCTGTTCTGTGTCTCTCCCCACTGGATGCCCTTCCTTTCCCCCATCCTATCCTGGCAGCAGCAGAAACACCAGGAGAGCTCAGAAGTGGGAGTCAGAGTTTTCCTGACAAAAGCAAAAAAGCCTTACAATGGAACACAAAAATACAGAGGAAATGGTTGACTCAGCAAGAGGGGAATCCACCAGAGACCAAAGAGGAACTGCTCTCTGTTGAGATCACCTGGCTTGGATTCCCCACGTGGCCCAGGAGAACCAAGAAGTCAAGTGGCAAACCCTCCCCAACCAGCTAAACAATAGAGAAAGAGGGACAATGCAAAACCTGGAAAACTATTTCATCCAGAGGGAGTTTTGCTGCTCAGAGGCTGCTTCCAGGTCCTGGCTTTAGCGGTTGGGATTGGTTTTGGATTTGAGGTGGCTGCAAGGGTGGCTGGGATTTGTGGAGCACCTCCAACTTGTGGGGATGGTTGGCAGTGGCTCCCTCTCCTGGGAGTCAGGGAAAAGAGTGGCCCCCTTCTGCTTCTGCCTGTGGTTTTTAAGAGGGACCAGTCCACCCCTTCCTCCACCCAGGCAAGAAGAAAAACCTTCTGTTTCCAGTGCCTTTCATTTCACTGGCAAACAAAAATTTCTACCCCCTCCCGAGTGGTGACATGGGTTGTGTGGAATAAACATGGCTACAAACTCCGCCCCTACTGTATCTAGGACATTATCTGACCCTTATTCTATACCATCCACATCATCCCCACATTTCATACCTGACTGGTGCAACTGGAGCAGTCCATACTCATTGTCCGTCGTATTTCCCCTTGACAGTGGCAGTTTCATTCAGCAACCAGTACTAGACATGCAATCCACCCTCACAGATGGTTCTCACCCAAAATCAAATGCCCCCTAGCAGGCATTGTGTTTCCCCACCCCTCTGCAATACCCACCAAGGGCACCAAGGTCCTTGAGCCAAAACAATCCCCCTGCTGGGTTTGCCTTTGCCTGAGGCAGGACTGATCCAAACTGTCTTTCCTAACACGTTTCTCATAAGCACCACGGGGACTTTGTCTCTGGTATGGAAGGGTTCTGATTGGGCAGGGCCAGCTCGACTGGTAGAGCCTCAGGTGTTAAATTAATCAGTTGGTCTTCTTTCAATGTAGGTTCCAGTG
>NW_020962281.1:4047-5370 GCF_003031625.1 Empidonax traillii | reverse complement strand
AGGGCTGTGTTTTGGATTTGTGCTGAACACAGGGTTGATAATCACAGAGTCACAGAATGTGCTGAGTTGGAAGGGACCCCCAAGGACCATCCAGTCCAACCCTCAGCCCTGCACAGGACCATCCCCAAGGCTCACACCATGAGCCTGAGAGGATCATCCAAACACTTGTTGAGCTCTGTCAGCCTTGGTGCTGTGCCCAGTGCCCTGGGGAGCCTGTTCAGTGCCCAACCACCCTCTGGGGGAAGAACATTTTTCTAAAATCCAACTAACCCTGTCCTGACACAACTCCAGGCCATTCCCTCAGTCCTATCCCTGGTCCCCCCAGAGCAGAGCTCAGTCCTGCCCCTCCTCTGCCTCTGCCCAGGAAGTTGTGGCTGCAGTGAGGTTTCCCCTCAGTCTCCTCCAGCTGAACACACCAAGTGCCCTCAGTGTCCTCACACGCCTTCCCCCCCAAGGCCCCTTCCCCATCTTTGCTGCCTCCTTTGGACACTCTCCAATGGCTCCATCTCTCCCTTCCATTGTGGCCCCCCAAAATTCCCCAGTCTTGCAGGTGAGGCCGCCCCAGGGCAGAGCAGAGCGGGACAATCCCCTCCCTGCTGCCCCCAGCACAGGGATGTCCTTCCTGGCTGCCAGGGCACTGCTGACTCAGGGACAACTGGCACCCACCAGCACCCTCAGGGCCCTTTCCCAGCTCTGCTTCCCAGCCTCTCATTCCCAGTGTGTCCGTCCAGCCGGGGTTGTCCCATCCCAGGGCACAATCCGGCCCTTCCCCCTGTTGAACTTCCCATGGTTGGTGATTCCCAGCCCTCGGATCTGTCCAGGTCTCTGCCAGAGCCTTCCTGCCTTGCAGAGGCTCAGCAGCTCTTCCCAGTTTTGGATCCCCTGCAAACTTGCTCAGTGTCCCTTCCAGGGCTGAGTCCAAGTCATTGATGGAGATGTTGGAGAGCACAGGGCCCAAGATGGAGCCCTGTGGAACCCCACTAGTGACAGGTCGCCGTCTCATGTTAACCCAGCGACATGGTTGGTTCCTTGAGGCCCTGCAGTGTCCTAGCTGCCCCTTCGTTCCTTTGGGCCATTGGAGACACCCCATAATCCTGCCCTGCCTTGTCCATGGCTCCTGAGCCTTCTGAAGAATTGGGAAGGGGTTCAGCAGCAGTGATGCCCATCCTGCTGGCTCTGCTTGCCAGCCTGAGCAGCATGGCCAGTGCAGGCTCAGCCCAGGGTGCCACAGCCCCTCCCTCTGCAGAGCAGCCCCTCCAGCTCAGGGCCCTGCAGGGATCCCAGGCTGGGATCTGCAAGTGGCCAAGGCAGCCTGGACACACT
>NW_020962281.1:0-1415 GCF_003031625.1 Empidonax traillii | reverse complement strand
AACACAGGGTTGATAATCACAGAGTCACAGAATGTGCTGAGTTGGAAGGGACCCCCAAGGACCATCCAGTCCAACCCTCAGCCCTGCACAGGACCATCCCCAAGGCTCACACCATGAGCCTGAGAGGATCATCCAAACACTTGTTGAGCTCTGTCAGCCTTGGTGCTGTGCCCACTGCCCTGGGGAGCCTGTTCAGTGCCCAACCACCCTCTGGGGGAAGACCCTTTTTCCAAGATCCGGCCTCACCCTGCCCTGACACAACTCCAGGCCCTTCCCTCAGTCCTATCCCTTGTCCCCCCAGAGCAGAGCTCAGTCCTGCCCCTCCTCTGCCCCTGCCCAGGAAGTTGTGCCTGCAGTGAGGTCTCCTCTCCGTCTCCTCTTTTCCAGCTGAACACACCAAGTGGCCTCAGTGTCCTCCCACGCCTTCAAATCCAGGCCCTTCCCCATCTTTGCTGCCTCCTTTGGACACTCTCCAATGGCTCAATCTCTCCCTTCTATTCTGTGTCCCCCCAAACTACCCCAATCTTGCAGGTGAGGCCGCCCCAGGGCAGAGCAGAGCGGGACAATCCCCTCCCTGCTGCCCCCAGAACAGGGATGTCCCTCCTGGCTGCCAGGGCACTGCTGACTCAGGGACAACTGGCACCCACCAGCACCCCCAGGGCCCTTTCCCGGCTCTGCTTCCAGCCTCTCCTTCCCAGTGTGTCCGTCCAGCCGGGGTTGCCCCATCCCAGTGCACAATCTGGTCCTTCCCCCTGTTGAACTTCCCATGGTTGGTGATTCCCAGGCCTCAGTTCTGTCCAGGTCTCTGCCAGGGCCTTCCTGCCTTGCAGGGGCTCAGCAGCTCTTCCCAGTTTTGGGTCCCCTGCAAACTTGCTCAGTGTCCCTTCCAGGGCGGAGTCCAAGTCATTGATGGAGATGTTGGAGAGCACAGGGCCCAAGATGGAGCCCTGTGGAACCCCAGCAGTGACAGATCACAGTCTGATGTCACCCCAGTCACTGTTACAGGGTCCCTTTGGTTCCATGAACCCCACATGTCATAAGAGCCCCTTTGATTCCATGAGATTCCACAGTGTCCCTGGGTTCCTTTGGCTCCAGGAGGCCCTGCAGTGTCACAATGGCCTTTGGGTTCCAGGAGGCCCTGGAGTGTCACAGAGTTCCCTGGTTCCATGATATTCCCAGTGTCCCAATGGAACCTTGATTCCATAAGTTCTGCACTGTTGGGAAGGGGTTCAGCAGCAGTGATGCCCATCCTGCTGGCTCTGCTTGCCAGCCTGAGCAGCATGGCCAGTGCAGGCTCAGCCCAGGGTGCCACAGCCCCTCCCTCTGCAGAGCAGCCCCTCCAGCTCAGGGCCCTGCAGGGATCCCAGGCTGGGATCTGCAAGTGGCCAAGGCAGCCTGGACACACTGCCCTGGGC
>NW_020962280.1:0-5374 GCF_003031625.1 Empidonax traillii | reverse complement strand
TCGTGGGGAAAAAAAAAAAAAAAAAAAAAAAAGAGGAAAGTGGAGGTGCCAGGCTGGAGAAGACATGGGCTCCCTCTTCTGCAGCTGATTTGCCACTGCAAGCAGTAGCCAAAAACCTTCCCCGTCCCTCCGAAAGCCCCGGGCCCCCTGCCAGGCTGGGGACGATGATGCTCCCGGAAAACCCCGCGCCGGGTCGAGCCAAAGGCGCGGCAATAAAGCAGGAGCGGGGCATGGAAACCTGTTTCCATTAGGGTGCCTTGTAAATAGCCGTCCAGATTATCTCCTCGATTATCGCGCCCTACCTGCGCCGTTCCCAGCTCCGAGGAGACGAGCGCTTTCAGGGCTCGCAGAAAGAGCTCTGCCTTATCCCACCTTTCACTTTAAGCTGCGTCCTGCAATTGAAACCCTTTTTCCTCTGGAAAACAGATTTGCCGCACTTTCAGCCCCTTCAAAGAAGCAAATAAACCAGTAATGCTTTCAAAGCTGCCCAGGTGACTCAGGAGCTTGTATCCCATGGCTTTTCATGCTAAGCAATTCCGATTAATTTTTTTTTTTTTTCCTTAAACCCGTCCCAAAATCTAATTTTCCCCCAAATAATTAGGGCACTTTGGAGCCACAGAGCCTAACTGTAAGTTGAATTTGGTTTTGTAAGTCACTCGCAGGCTTTGGAAAGGCTCAGCTTGATGTGGCAGCCGCGGTGTGAGTGGCAGCACTCCTTACAGGTTGTTGCTTCCTTTACCCAGTTCAGTGATGGGACTAGAGGGCTCGAGCAGGGAGGTGGGACCACATCACCCCCTGTGGTGCCTTCCAACCTGACCCATCGTGTCATTCTGTGAAATGAAGGTGATTTTTTCCTTTATTATGTGTAGCAGTGGCTTCTCTTTTTTTCCTTTCCTTCAAGTGCCCCGAGAACTTCAAGAAGAGGACAGGGGAGAAGAAAGAGGCACAATGTAGGGTAATCACCAACCTGCTACTGCTGGTCTTTATTAGGGTACAAGCCAGCAAATACCTCTGCGAAATCAATGCAGATATACAGGGACACCGTATCCACAAACCAGAACTGAGCACACAGAATCTTCACTGTTCATTCCTGGATTTTATTTTATTTATTTGGTTTTAATTTGAGTGAGAACTTAAGAGCTTAGGTGGCTTTTATTTTTGCTACCTGCAGAGAAGAGATGTAATGTTTATGAATTTCTGTATTAGTATATTTCTGACACCTTGAGTGTTGATGTCTCTGCAGCTCTGGACAGCTTTATAAAATTTCCTCTCCCTCAGTTAATGTTTTAAAATAAAAAAAAAAAAAGGGGGGAAATTAGGATCATTATTTTTGTGACCTTCAAGATCATCAAGTCCAACCTGTGACCAGTCTCCACCTTGCCAACCAGAGCACTGAGTGCCACCACCAGTCATCTCGTGGACACCTCCAGGGGCGGGGACTCCACATCCACCACTTCATAGTGATAACACCATGAAGGACTTTTTAAAACAGAACAATCATAACTGCCAATGCCCATACCCAGCATTTATTTATGGAAATGCCAAAGGTTTGCCAAAGCCTTGGGAATGGTCCTAGGTTTGTCTGATGGAGCTCATTGAAGCAAGGCAGACCCAAGAGCAGCAGTGAGTTGTGCTACCCTGCTCCTCTCTCCCCAGGGAGCCATAAAATCCCCCCTTCTCCCAGCAGACCCTCTTCTCCTGAGCTCCTCATTTCCCTCTCAGCTTTCAGCGGGAGCACCTCCACAGGCATTTTCAGGCTGAGGAAGCCAAGTGACCTCTTGGCAAATGGGGACTTAAAGTTTCTTCCTCATCACTCCCAGATGAATCAAAGAGTGGGATCAGCTTTAGTACAGGCAGTGATCTGGTTGTTGCTTTTTTCTCACCCCAAAACAAAACACTTCAACTTGCACTGAATAAAGAACTCCAGGCTCGAAACAGGATGTTCTCACTCTCCAGCTGAAAAACAACCAACCAAACAGAACAACAGATTAAATGAATGTTGAAAAACATTGACCAGGGAGAGAAAGCAGCTGTGTCCCCTTTCTCCAGTTCTGAGTGCTGGGCCTAGTTTGGACCACTCTTTTTGCCTTAGGATACTCTCATCTCTGGGAGGGGACTTCACCACTGTGGTGCTTTCACCAGGAGATGAGGAGTCAAAGCTCCTCTCAATCCCTTGGCTGACCTGAGTCCTCTCTGCCTAAACAAATCAGAGCCTGTGACTCAGATGCTCCCTCTCTTTGGTAAGTGTCCTGAGGACAGGCTGGCAATCAATTTATTCTCTTTCCCAGCCCTCCCTCCCCACCCCTGCTCCATAGCTTGGTAAATATTTAAGTATTCCAGGCAGAGCAGGATGGCTCTCATAGGAGCAGCCACAAACATCACCAACCAAAATACCCCAACTATAATGGAAAGTTAAAATCATGTCACCTCAGGAAAAAGAGAGGCTTGAACTTGTCTCTCCCACTTCCTTGATGCTAAGAGATAAAAGGGGAGGCATAAATTTTTCCTTTGGCCTTCTTTTTTTTTCTATATTTTTTTATACAACCAACTTTTCAACAAATACCACATTTGTGAACAGTTTCCAGGCAATAAACCCAGCATTCTTCTCAGCAAAAGTCCCATTTGCCACCAAGAGGGAAGAAAAATCACCCAGCTCTGTTATACTTGCACGTGCCCGAGCTACAGCTTCATGTGAATTTGAATCCTAGCCTGAAAAACATCTCCAGTTAAGCAAGACCAACACACACACTTGAGGGACCTCAGCACCGTGCTCTGACTGACCCAACACACCAATCTCACTTTGAACATTTCCTGCCATGAAGGGTGAGGATCCTGGGCAGGGAGAGGGTTGTGTCCCCTCCCATTTTAGCAGAGCAGTGACAGCACCTCCCTTGCCCTCCCCCATGTGTTCTATTCCACTCCTCTGTACCATGTTGGTTCTGTGCTGTGAGGGGTGTCTGGCTCTCCCCTTGAGTAATCACTGGATGCTGGAGGATCCTCTGCGGAGCTTGAGAACTTGACCTCTGATGACACAGGTCTGACAGGGATGCAGATACATGTGGCTGCCCTCACTCATCCCCACTCACCCCAGGAGTTCTCCTCTGATGCCCTGTCAGCACAGGCTTTTAGACAAAAGATACTGGTGCAATCAACACTGGCCAAAGGAATGTGGCCTTCTGGCCCAGCAGCCTTTGATTGATATTCTTTATTTCAACAAAACCTTAACTTGGTCGAAAATACAGTGTACAACCTGTTTAGGCATTTCCAGACAGGACATGTCTGCAGAGCTTGCAGGGTCACTGAGGCAATGTGTTTCAAAACAAATAGCGGGGCTCGCTTTCAAAATCACAAGGTCACTTTATCTGTGCATGTTTCTTCTGCAGTCTGCCAAGCTGTCCCTCTGGAAGACTGTCATGCCAATACTCTTATTTACTATCTGCCTCACAGGAATGCCCAGAGGCCTGGCAAACCAAGGGTTTCCCCTTACTGAGACACATCCCCTGCCCTGCAGAGCTCCCCATCCCATGGGGGCCGTTTGCAGACAGGGATTGGGGAGACCAAGGCTGAAGTTTGTTTGGGGAGCTATTCCATGCCCCTCGTACATCCCTCTCCAAGACAAGAGTCCCCTCTTGCAGAAGGTGAGCGGGGCACCCCTTTAAATGAAGAAGTGACAGAATTTCCAAGAGAGATAGGGAGTCAGGAGAGATTTCATGTGCAGAGACCTCTGTCCTACAACAATATTTTACTGAAAAGCTAACTATAACATGGAGGTATTTTACAGCTCCACCCTTTGGAAATGATTTTCTTAGAGAAGAGAAAAAACCTTTAATGCCCTGGTTTTCTAACAGCCACTCAGCCCCCACCTTGCAAACAACATTTTTCAAAATATTTTCCTTTCCTATCACGCCTTCTCTCATTTCTTTGGGTGTCAGCAACTTCTCCCCTCTGATGCAGCGGCCCTGCCTTCCACCAGCGTGCCTGGCTCCCGCTGCTCTCACATCGGGAAGGAATCATTTGTTGTCCTTTGCAAAGCCTGCCAGGTACTCCTCCGTGACAAAAAGCCCCAACTGTGCCTGAGGCAGAGCAGCTTCCCCCTCTCCTGCTCAGTGCTAGCTGGTTAATGAACAGAGCAATACCAGGATATCCCAACATTTGAAAAAGACACTTCCAAAGAAAACAGACAAGTGCAGTTGTAGAGAGTGAGAAAGGCCTCCCCTGAGCCTCCTTTTCTCCAGGCGGAACATCACCAGCTCCTCAGTCTCCAAGTCATCTTCACCACATGGCCTCTCAAGCTGCAGCATCAGGGACTCACTGCCAGTGCTCCTGGCATTTATCTTCACAACTTGTAATCTGATGAACGCATTATATGTGTGAAAGACACCTCTTTCAAACAAAGAAGTTTGCCCAGTCCTCTCTGGAGACAGAGAATCCGTGATGAAGCATCAGAGGAAACTAACAAAATCATCTGGCCCAATGTGGGTTATTGGAGTTTCCATAATTTAAAAATTACCTGGCCCAAGGTAGACATCATCTTTTAGCACTTCTAACAGAAAAACAAACCAACAAACAAACAAACAGACAAAAAACAACCAACCAACCAAAAAAAAAACCCACCAAAAAACCCCATACACACACACAAAAACCCCCAAACAAACAAAAAACCAACCTTATTAGTTAAGCTATTCCTCAAACATATTACTAAAAAAATTAAGCCTATATTTACCTTGGACTAACTGATCTTAACAGCAGTATCAAGGCATAAAAATGGCCCTCTGCCCAATGTAACCTCACCCTAAACACCCTCATATCCTCCTTTTCCCAAAAAGGTAACTAATTGTTTAGTTAAATACACAGCCCCAGAACCAAAAAAAAAAAAAAACAACAAACCAAGAATGGGACCCCATGTGGAATTATAAAAACAAAGGATAGGACCACATAATCAGCATCCTGGGATGAGCACACCCAAAACCAGTGCAGCCTCAGGTTATTTTGTATGTGGAATATCACAGCCTTTTAAATAAAAGCCACGTTTAATATGATGGAACAACACATCACTTCCCCATTCCTCCTCTCGAGGTGCTTAGGAACAGGTGGGAGGTATTTACTCATATTGTGAGTAAATTGTGCCAGCAGCCATGACCAGGCTGGATCTCACCCAGAGATCTTTGTTATCGGGGCTACTTACTGTCCAGAGCTGAGCAGATGAGATATGACTGCCATTACTGGAGTCCCATCTCTGCTCAGATGGCATCTCACGAGCTGCCTCCCCCCGATTTCCTGTGCTGCACAAATATCCTCGCTTCCTCCAGGCTGTGGGAGATGTGGGATTGTCCACTCTGTTCAGCTGAAAGCCCCTGGACACAAACCAGCTGCG
>NW_020962279.1:8692-9863 GCF_003031625.1 Empidonax traillii | reverse complement strand
GAGCAGCAAGTGTAATGCTGTGTTATGTTATCTACTGAAGCTCTTGTTCTTTGTCATTTCCATATCACTTTGTTCAAGAAAACCTTTTGTAAGCTGTAGTTCTCATAGGTGTTGGCATGGGAAAATAAAAAAGTTTCCTGTATTTCAAAAGTGAGATAATTACTGGGATTTGATTAGGAAACGGGTTAAGCAATAAAATCAATTTCTTGCATCATCAGTCCGTTTCATAAGGACCATAGATTTAACCTGTTGAAAATTAGATTGTATTTTAGATGTTGAAGAAGTTTTCATGTTAAGTATGCAGTATAAGAATGTTAGTAAAATTGTTCCTGGAAGATTAGTAAAATTGTTCATAGTGTAAGAATGTCAATAAAATTGTTCCTAGAATATTACTGAATGTGTTCATCAATAAGAACTAAGACTTACAGATATTAAAGCAGCAAGTGTAAGGTTAACTAAATGTTTATGGTATCCTCCAAAACCCTTGTTCTTTGTTGTTGTCATTTCCAGACTACTTTGTTCAACAAAACCTTTTGTAAGATGTACATTCCATAGGTGTTGAAATTTGTGAATAAATGAGTTTCCTTGATTTCAAAAGTGAAATGTTTGATGGAATTTATTCCAATGCCCATATTGTGTAGGATACAGAGTAGGAAACTGGGATGGTTTTAGTCTAGGCCTTCCTGGTAACCAGCCCGTAAACAAGGAAGTGCTCTTGTTCCCAGTATTCCATAAGATTTTTATGTAAACCAGCATTGTAAATAAGTTGGAGATCAGAGAGCTCGCTCTCTTCTCTTCTGGTGAGGTTCAGGAGCAGTGGGTCCTTGCGTTGGTCTCGTTTATCTGGAGGCTGTGCCTGCAGCAACGGCTGGTCTGTCACGCAGGAGGTTGGAGAGTGCTGACCGTGTCTGCCAATCTTGTTTTTCTGAGGGACGTGGTGAGATTTTGTTTTGCCAGTTCTGTATTTTCATGGAATCATAGTATCATAGAATTAACGGGGTTGAAAGAGACCTCCGAGATCATCAAGTCCAATCCCACTGTGATTACCAGATCATGGCACTCAGTGCCACATCCAGTCTCATCTTAAAAACCTCCAGGGACGGGGAATCCACCACCTCTCTGGGCAGGCCATTCCAATGCCTGATCACTCTCTCTGCAAAGAACTTCTTTC
>NW_020962279.1:3898-5364 GCF_003031625.1 Empidonax traillii | reverse complement strand
ATGAAACAACTAAATTTTACAAGTCGATCACGAGCCAAAAGACACATCCAAAATATTTCACCTGACTGCGATGATCGTGTCAGCTTAGGTTCCAGAGCTAGAACAATAGCACTGTCCTTCTTTGTACCAGGAGGAATGGCTGCATCCAATTGGAAAACCATTAAAACCTTAGCCTGCTGGAGCGTAAAGAGGGGGCAATGCAACTGCCCTGGCAGCACCCAGTCCCCTCCCACTTGGAACATGGGGCGGCCACATATGGATATAGCTACAAGGCATAAAACACCTCTGAACCTGACACTTTCCCTACTAATGAAAACTGCGAGCTTTTACTTGCAGGATTGGATCATCAGACGCCCTCGGAACCAGTACAGCCCAGTGCCAGAGGAGAACGACACGCCAACCAACACCCTGTCCCACCCTGCGGGCTCGGCGCAGACGGAAGCCGGACAGCATCGAGCACTTAAGTCACTGTCCGAGGTGGTTCTACAAAATCGCAGAGGACTAGACATTCTGTTCTTACAAGCAGGCGGGCTGTGTACTGCTCTTAAAGAGGAGTGCTGCGTTTTCGCAGTCCACACAGGGCTAGTGAAAGACACCATGGCCAAGCTGCGTGAGAGATTAGAAAGTCGAAAAAGGGATAGGGAATCACAGGATTGGTTCACATCACTGTTTGATCAAGCACCATGGCTCACCACCTTGCTATCCTCTCTTATCGGTCCCTTTTAGGGTCCCTTTTAGGGACAATACTCCTTTTAGCACTGGTTTTCAGACCCTGCATTTTTAACAAACTCGTATCCTTTGTTGAGAACCACCTCAAATCCATCAACATCATGGTGGTCAAACAGTGGCAAATGCTGTAGATAATGCCTTAAACTAAAGTAGTTCCACACAGTTTTGCACTAACTCACAATTCTATACCTCAGTGTTAAGACACTTCTTTCTACCTCTCTAGGCTTCCTTTAAACCACTTGATGAGTCTTAAAAACTTTTGACCTCTATGACCTCTGTGACAATATTTTGCACTTCTTAGATTATAGCCTGCTTTATATGGCATGGAGAGGGGGAAAAATGTAGGTAGACAGGGCCTGGCGTTCGGAAGATTTCGGGATGTACGGAAAGAAAGGGACCAACCCCCTCCAATGCCTGTGAAGGAATGTGTTGTTTCAATCTCTCAGATCACTCCACAAGCATTTATGGAGAATTGCAGACCTTGAGACAAAGACTTACTCATATCACTGAGAGTGATGCTTGGGGTTTAGATGCTTGGTTGAAAGGATTGGATGGTTGCGCTCCATAGTCTTTTATGTTATAGTAGGACTTATTATCTTGCTTGGGCTTGCAATAATCATTCCATGCATACTTTCTTGCGTGCAAAAAATGCTTAATAATATGGTTTCACGACTGTGGCAAGTCAATGTCACTCAATTTACAGAAAACGGGGGAACTGTGGAGAATATTGTAGTTCA
>NW_020962279.1:0-2142 GCF_003031625.1 Empidonax traillii | reverse complement strand
TCTTCAGTTTTTTATAGTTTTTCTTTTCCTTTGCCCTAAGGGAAGAAGGGAGGGGGAAAGGGTTGTTACTGTGAGTTCGGGCACTTGGCAGGGAGTCAGGTCCGAACCATCACAGAAACTGATTAAGGAATAAAATGTATTTCTTGCACTGTCATTCAGTTTCTGGGAAGACATCTTTACAAGTAACATGCAGAGCCCACTTTCACAGAGCAACACTAACCTATGAAATTAATTTCTTATGCAAATTTCTACTGCAAATGAATTATTATATTGAAGCTTTATTTGAGGTTATGACTGTGGACAAGGAAAGTGCAAATGCAGGAGCGGTGTATCCCTGCTTGTGAAGATCAGGTTTGTGTACTAACATACCTGTAAACTGTAAGATGCAAAAGGACAAGATAGAAAAGGAAAGATGAGGGGAAAAGGTCTGCTGCTGTTATTCTCTGTCATTTTCCCCCCACTGCAGAAGCAGCATCAAGACAGAAAATGTGGAGAGACAAAGGTACCCTCAGCATCTGCTTCCCAGCACTCGATGCAGCCTGAAGGAAACACTGAGGTTCAGGGAGTCAGAGACTGCACAGCAGGGACTTTGCAGCAATTGAAACACAGTGGGGTTTTTGCACCTCCTTAGATGCAGAGGGATGATCTGGTGTGAAGCAGGCAGGCTGAGGGATGCGCTTTGTAGAGCACCAGCGTTTTGGTTGTCCTATAGCTGAGGACATTGGAGATTCCATGGTCTTCTGTAGTCACTGCATTGCAGGAGAGGAGATGGGCTTATGGATCAGAAATTTTCTAGAGCAAATGCTTTTTTCTTTAGAGGTTTAAGAGCATGGAAATACAGAACACTTGATTTTCATGTGTGTCATATGTGGTTGAATTTTTGGTCGTAGGGGGCCATAGAAATTATTTCAATTAGAAGCTATTAGAAGCTTTTGTTCTTCTATGAAAAAGCCAATGATAACCAGCTCCAGGATGAAGCAAGTTGTCTTGGGTAGGACTTGTGGCCCTGTAGGAGATCTACAGTGATGCAGCTGATTTTGTGACCCAAGGGACAGCAAATTATGGAAGAACTGTGGCCTGAGGGATGGACCCACCCCAGAGAAGTCTATCAAGGACTGTCTCCCGTGAGGGGGGACTCAAAGCCATTACCCCTGTAACCGTGGTGAATGACCATGGTGAAGCAACTTGTCCCTTTGCAGTCGATGGAGACCATAAAAAGGCAGAGAGAGAGAGACCCTTGCAACTGATGAAAAGTGACCCCCCAGGAAAATGAATTGGACAGAGTGCCTGTCCAAGAGATGGGTTTGAACAGCCACAGAAGCAGCCACTAGCTATGACTTTCCCCCTTTTCTCATCTCTCTGAGCAGGGGTAGGAAGGGGAGAGTGGAAGAAAAGTGTTGTGTTTTAAGACCATTTCATTCTCTTACTCTTTAGTTCTCATTTTGTTAGGAATAATTTAGCTTTTAGTTTGTTAACAATAAATTTAAGTTCTATTCACTTTGATTCTAGTTTTCTATGAAAAAAGGTTAGTAAACAAGTCTCCCAGTTCTTATCTCTCCTCAAAAAGTCTCTAACTGCTTTTTTTTACCTCTCTTCTCTGAGAAAGCAGAGGAAGAAGGTGTGGGGGAAACCGTTTTCAGTAAGTATTTAAAATCCAACCAGAATCAAAAAACACAATGTGAGGTGTGTGGTGTCCTAGAGGAATTCTGAAATTCATAAAAAAAAAGGAAAAGCAATGATTAAAGAATGAACCAGCACTGGAGGACATGTTGGGATAACCTTTCCCATTGTGCTGTTACTTCTTGTATTTACTCCTTGAGCCGTGACTGTTCAACTCCTGCGATGTTCATCTCACTGCTGCATAAGCCAACCTTGCATTGTACCCGAGGACAACACGCATTTCCACACAAACAACAGTTGATAGAGGGAAGGTAAATACAGGTTAGGATGTATCTGAACAAAAGAAATTTGCTGGGAATGGAATCAAAGAACCTGCAGCTAAGAACCAGGGACTAGATTTTAGTAGGACTCAAAAGCGGAACTCGACAATGGAAAAAAATTCCAACTCATAGAAAACCTGGGCAAAGAATTAAGAGCTATCCAGAGCTGGGCAACAGGTGAGGGCTGACCTGGGGCTGTACA
>NW_020962278.1:3017-5374 GCF_003031625.1 Empidonax traillii | reverse complement strand
AGCAAGAGCCTGTGCTGCCGCAACCTGGCCGTGGAGAAGGCGGTCAGCGAGCTGCCCTCCGAGTGCGGCTTCTGCGCCCAGCAGTTCCCGCGCTCCCTGCTCGAGAGGCACCAGAAGGAGGAGTGCCAGGACCGGTGAGGGGGTGGGAGCCATCCGGGGGGTGGGGCCCGAAATCCCTCCCTGGTGGGTCCTTGGGAAGTGGTAGAGAGGTTTGGGAAAGGACAGCGCGTTGTCCTTGGAGCCACGTTGGCATCCAGCATTCCGGTGCCCCCTGGAGCCGCTGGCACAGTTGGGGTTCCCACCCCAAAATCCCTCCCTGGCGGGATCCCACCTCCTTGGGAAGCTCTGAGCCACCTTCACATCATGGCAAAGCCAGTTCCCTCTCCAGCCCCTGGCACAGGGTCTTCCCATCCCAGAATTCCCCCTTGGCATCATCCCACCTCCTTGGGAAGTGCTGGCAGTTCGGGAGGGGACACGGAGCCACGTTGGCATCCAGCATAAATCCCCTGGTTGTCCTTCCCTCCTTTCCAGTGTTGGGTTGGCATCTCCCTTGGGAATCCATCACGCTCCAGCTGTGCCACTGATGGTTTTCCATGTCTCTCCCAGATTCCCAAGCCATGCTGTGGCGCTGATGGTTTTCCATGTCTCTCCCAGATTTCCCAGCCCTGCACAGCTGTCCCCTATTATCCAGCCTTGTTTTTGGATCCAGCTGTGCCGATAACGGTTTTCCACGTCTCTCCCACCATCCCAGCCTTGTTTTTGGGATCCCTCCTCCCTTCCCATCGCGGGCCCAGCGGGATGCCCGTTATCCCCCACCCCCCGTGACGGTGTTCCGTGTGTTCCGTGTGCTCCCGTTCCCAGGGTGACCCAGTGCAAGTACAAGCGGATCGGGTGCCCCTGGCAGGGCCCGTACCACGAGCTGTCGGTGCACGAGGCCGAGTGCACCCACCCCACCAAGACCGGCAACGAGCTCATGGAGATCCTGGACGAGATGGACCAAACGAGGAAAAAGGAGATGCAGCTCTACAACAGCATCTTCAGCCTGCTCAGCTTCGAGAAGATCGGCTACACAGGTACCCGCATTCCCGGTGTTCCCGGCGTTCCCGGTGTTCCCGGCGTTCCCAGCATCCCCACGGCACGGGCAGGGCATTTGACCTTCCCACCACAACCCCCAGTGGCTCCACACCCCCTTCCCACCCTTCCCGCTCTGCCAGAGGGGTTTCCAGTCCCATTCCCACTGTGCCAGAGGGGTTTCCAATCCCATTCCCACTGTGCCAGAGGGGTTTCCAGTCCCAATCCCGCTCTGCCAGAGGGGTTTCCAGTCCCATTCCCGCTCTGCCAGAGAGGTTTCCAATCCCAATCCCGCTCTGCCAGAGGGGTTTCCAATCCTATTCCCACTCTGTAAGAGGTATTTCCAGTCCCAATCCCGCTCTCTCAGAGTGGCTTCCAGTCCCAATCCCGCTCTGCCAGAGGGGTTTGCAGTCCCAATCCCGCTCTGCCGGAGGGGTTTCCAGTCCCAATCCCGCTCGGTGGTGGTGGCTGGGCCGGTTTGAGCCGGGCAGGGAGGGAAGTTGGGGTTTCTCCTGGAATGCTGGGGGTAAATCCCTGGTTAAAAACAGGAAGATAAACAGAGAAGGAAACTGGAATGTTTTAGGATCCCGGGAAAGCCTGGTGGGAACTGCTGGGGGTTCCTGGAATGTTGTAGGATCCTGCTGAGTCCCTCTGGGATCTGTTGCTGGTTCCTGGAACGTTGTAGGACCCCTCTGGGATCTTTTGCTGGTTCCTGGAATGTTGTAGGACCCTGCTGAGTCCCTCTGGGATCTGTTGCTGGTTCCTGGAATGTTGTAGGACCCCTCTGGGATCTGTTACTGGTTCCTGGAATGTTGTAGGACCCCTCTGGGATCTGTTGCTGGTTCCTGGAATGTTGTAGGACCCCTCTGGGATCTGTTGCTGGTTCCTGGAATGTTGTAGGACCCCTCTGGGATCTGTTGCTGGTTCCTGGAATGGCTTTGGCCGTGGCAAACCCTTCCCTGCCCCGTTGGGATCTCCCTCACCCCCCGTTTCCGTAGCCCCCGTCCCTCCTCGTGCTCCACCTCGGGCGGGCTGCGGGTGCCCCGGGGTGGGGGGTGGGTCCCCACTGGGGTGGTGTGGGTGCCCCGAAGGCCCCTCTGCCACCCCTCTCGTGTGCCCCAGAGGTGCAGTTCCGCCCGTACCGCACCGACGACTTCATCACGCGGCTGTACTACGAGACGCCGCGCCTCACCGTCCTCAACCAGACCTGGGTGCTCAAGGCGCGGGTCAACGACTCGGAGAGGAACCCCAACCTGTCGTGCAAGCGCACGCTGTCCTTCCAGCTC
>NW_020962278.1:0-1889 GCF_003031625.1 Empidonax traillii | reverse complement strand
AACAATCACGAAAGGGCCTAAAAACAACAAAAAATGGTGGGAAACCATCAAAACGTAGGTTGGAACCACCAGTAAATGGCTTGAAAGTGACAAAAAATGGTGGAAACCATCAAGAAATAAGTTGGAAACATCACAAAAATTGGCCTGAAAGTGACAAAAAATGGTGGGAAACCATCAAAACATAGGTTGGAACCATCAGTAAATGGCTTAAAAGTGATAAAAAATGGTGGGAAACCATCAAAAAGTAGGTTGAAATTACCAAAAAAGCGACCTAAAAGTGACAAAAAAAGGTGGAAAACTTTCAAAAAACGGGTTGAAGCCATCACAAAACTGGCCTGAAAGCGACAAAAAGTGATGGGGAGACCAATGGTAAGGTCTTGGAATTGTCAAAAAATGGCTTAAAAGTGACAAAAAGTGTTGGGAAACCCAATGGGGAAGGCTTGAAATCATCAATAAACGGCTTGAAAGCGACAAAAAAGGGGGAGAAACCATCAAAAAATAGATCGAAACCATGAAAAAAATGGCCTAAAAGTGACAAAAAATGGTGGGAAACCATCAAAACATAGGTTGAAACCGTGAAAAAATGGCCTAAAAGTGACAAAAAATGATGGGGAAACCCAGTGGGAATGGCTTGAAACCCTCAAAAAATGGTGGGAAACCAACGGGAAGGTCTCGAATCCATGAAGAGATGGTGGAAAACCAACGGAAAGGTCTTGAAACCCTCAAAAAAAATGGTTTGAAACCTTTAAAAAGTGGTGGGAACCCAACAGAAAGGTCTTGAAACCATCCAAAAGTGGTGGAAAACCAATGGGAATGGCTTGAAACCCTCCAAAAAATGGTGGAAAACCAACAGAAAGGTCTTTAAAGCATCAAAAAAATGGAGGAAACCCAATGGAAAGGTCTTGAAACCATCCAAAAGTGGGGGAAAACCCACCAGAAACTGCTGGAAACTCAAGGGGAAGGTCTTGGAAGCACCAAAAGGACGGCGGAAACCCAAGGGAAAGGTGTGGGAACCGCGGAAAACTTGACAAGAAACGGCGTCAAACCCAGCCCAGAGCGGTGGAATCCCCATGGGAAGGTCCTGGGAGCATCCTGGGATGGTGGAATCCCAACAGGAAGATCCTGGGATGGTGGAATCCCAACAGGAAGATCCTGGGATGGTGGAATCCCAACAGGAAGATCCTGGGATGGTGGAATCCCAACAGGAAGGTCCTGGAGGTGTCCCAGGATGATGGAATCCCAACAGGAAGGTCCTGGGAGCATCCTGGGATGGTGGAATCCCAACAGGAAGATCCTGGGAGCATCCCAGGATGGTGGAATCCCAACAGGAAGGTCCTGGGATGGTGGAATCCCCACGGGAAGGTCCTGGGATGGTGGAATCCCCACGGGAAGGTCCCGGGATGATGGAATCCCAACAGGAAGGTCCTGGAGGTGTCCCAGGATGATGGAATCCCAACAGGAATGTCCTGGGAGCATCCCAGAATGGTGGAATCCCCACGGGAAGGTCCTGGGATGGTGGAATCCCAACAGGAAGGTCCTGGAGGTGTCCCAGAATGGTGGAATCCCCACGGGAAGGTCCTGGGATGGTGGAATCCCCATGGGAAGGTCCTGGCGGTGTCCCAGGATGGTGGAATCCCAACAGGAAGGTCCTGGCGGTGTCCTGGGATGGTGGAATCCCCACGGGAAGGTCCTGGGATGGTGGAATCCCCACGGGAAGGTCCTGGCGGTGTCCCGGGCCGTGCTGGGGGCGTTGGGAGGGTGTGGATGGTTTGGGGGGCGTGGGGGGTTTTGGGGGGCGTGGCGGGGGCGGGGGCGGCGCAGCCACCGCCCCTTTTACTAGAGAATAAAAACGGGCAGTTTTCCAATTTTGGGGTTTTTTTTGGGGGGGG
>NW_020962277.1:2134-5375 GCF_003031625.1 Empidonax traillii | reverse complement strand
GCCCAGCAGCAGAGCAAGAGGAGGATCCCCTTGCAGGAGCCAGGACCTGGGCTCTGACATTGCCAGGTGACTCCCTCACCTGTAGATCGTAGTGTGGATTCCAGTGCCTTAGGGAGGAGATTCCCGACTCCCTGCTGTGCAGGTGCTGCAGAGCACATCAGCTCTGCTGGCTCTGGGCCTCATTCTCATTTTAGAACTCCTTTTTTTTTTTTTTTCCTTACTATATTTATTTTAAATTCTTTGCACTTCTATTTTCTTTCTTTCTGTGAATTGATCTCAGGCTTGGTGATCTTTTCCTTCCCTACAAACAGCCTTGGCAGCAAAGCCCTGTGAGAGGGGCCCCTGTGCCAGGGGGTTTCAGCCTCTCCCAGCTGAGCACAGCTGAGAACCCTCCCAGTGCAGCAACACTGCAGCCAAGGAACACCCACCAGCCCCTGCATGCCAAAGGTGCTGCCAAAAAGCAGCGCAGTGAACACCTGCCAGTCCAAGAGCAGGAGATTTTGGACTTGGATATTCCTGTGTGTACAAACTTGGGTGCTGCTTTCCAGCATGAATGAAGTAAACAATAACCACACCACCCTCTCCAGCGGGGGAGAGCTCTGGCAGCTCCCAGCGCTGCCCAGGAACCTTCTGCAAGCTGAGGAGAGAAGATTTCAGTCCTACTGACCCGCCTGGCCAGGCTGAGGCACAAAGGTTGTCTGTCCTTCCTTACAGATCACTGGGTACCTGCTCTGTCAGCAGCAGCATCTCAGCTGGGCAGGACCCATCAGTCACATCAGGGCACAGCTGGCACTGCCAAAGGCAGATTGTCTCACCCCAGTGCCCGTCCTGCTCAGATGAATGGGGAGCACAGCCCTCACTGGCAGGAGAAAAGGGTATGAGGGCAACAAGCTCCTCCCAACACGGGCACCCTCCCTTTAAAAATGATCAACCAGGGAGCTCAGGCAGGGGGAAACCTTCCTGGGAGATCCTTGTAGGGATCAGAAGGAGCCATGTGAATACACAGTTGCCACGAGGGCAGCTCCCACGTTCTTAATGAAAATGAAAACAGAGCATTTTCTGGGGACCCTGCAGAAAATGGGGATTCTACCCCCAGAGTGGTGGTGGGTGAGCATCATCCCACAGCTCTGATTTGTGGGGTGGATCCTCTGACACCAGCTCTTGGGTGAACTGCCCTTCTCCCCCTTTGCCTTCCCCCACCTTTTCGCTGTGCTCTGTGAAAAGCCACTTCTGTTTTATCTGGAGGAAAAGGATGAACTTTAAGTTGAAATTTAAGTATTCTACTGAAATGATGCCCAAAACTATTCATTTCCCATTTTGTCTGCAGCCCAGCATCTGCTTTGCCGGGGCAGAAGAGCGGGTTTGCTTCCTGGGGCTCCCCCTCCTGCTCCCCACTGGTGCCCAGCTCACAGAGGCTCCTCCTGGGTGGCCACAACAGTCAGGGCTGCTCAGGGGGACCAAGAGCTCCAAGAAAAGCCAGGCCAGGCCAGAGACCTCCTCTCCCTCTGTTAGAGCTCCTCATTTTGCACTGATAACAGAGCATGGCCCATAAAAGTGCTGGAGTTTTGTCACCTGGGGTTGGAGGGGTCTGTTAATGCTTAGAATGGAATTCTACCCATGTCCTTCTTCAAGGACAGCCACCATTCTCATCTGAGTACCTTCCCAGGGAATCAGGGGGTCATTTAAGTTGGAAAAAACCTTTAAAGTCATCGAGTCCAATCATAAATATTGGACTGCCAAGCCCACCACTAACCCCTGGCCCCAAGTGCCAGATTTACAGGGCTTTAAATACCATTCCACAGTCTGGGGAACACTCTTCATAAAATGAAATCTGTTGCAGGAGGATCTTCTGAAGCTACTCAGCCTTGCAGTGAAAATAATTAGTCATGAGAGGATATTTTTTTAACAGTGAAAGGATTTTAGCAGTGAGGAGTTTAACTCCGGGGACGGGTAAACTCTCCATCCCACAGGGTATAGAAGCCAGACTGAATGTTTTTATGCCAAGTTTCATCACACAGTGGATGTAAATGATGAGCAGTTTGAGGCACACACACACAGAGAATTATAAAGGTGGGAAGAGACCTTTGGGATCACCCAGTCCAACCCATTCGGGTCAGGTTCCCTCGTGCTGGAAGATGATGACCACCCTGCCCCAGAGCTCCTTGGTTCTGACTCCATAAACAGTGGGGTTCAGTGTGGGGGACACGAGCAGATGGAGGCTGGCAGAAGTGCCTCCCGTGGAGGAGGAGGCTCGTGGGGCTCACCAGGAGGACCCCCCACACCAACAGCAGGCTCTCCAGGGCCCCACCACAGGCACTGAGAGGCTGCTGGAGCGCCAGAGCGGGCAGCAAACGGCAACACAGCAATCCAGGGCCATGGCCCTGAGCACCCCCCACCCCACCCTGGATGGAGAACAGCTGAGTGAGGCAGGAGCGAACCCCAATCTGCCCTGAGCCCAGCCAGGAGATGCCAAGCACTGTGGGCAGTGGGAAGGTCAGTGAAGGTCAGCATGGCCAGGAAGAGCCACATGGGCTCGTGCAGGATGGGCTCTGCCCTCGTGGTGAGGAACAGGAGATGTTCCCCAGCAGGGCAATGCCACACACGATGCCAAAGGGGAAGGCAATCCAGAACTGCTCCTCCTCCAGCCCGGGGATGCTGGTGAGAAGGAAATAAGGAGGGTGGGAGGAGGCAGTGGAGTTCAGAGACGTGAACTCTAGTTCCAACCTCCAGCCATGGGCAGGGACACCTTCTATGAGACGAGAATCCCAGGATCACTGGGGCTGGAAAAGCCCTCCCAGCCCATGGATCCCCCTGTGCCCCATCCCCACCTTGTCCCCCAGCCCAGAGCACTGAGTGCCACGGCCAGGCCTGCCTTGGACACCTGCAGGGCTGGGCACTCCAAACCTCCCTGGGCAGCCCCTGCCAAGGCCTCACCACCCTTGCCAGCAACAAATTCCTCCTCCTGGCCAACCTGCCCCTCCCCTGGCCCAGCTGGAGGCCGTTCCCTCTCCTCCTGTCCCTGTTCCCTGGGAGCAGAGCCCGACCCCCCCCAGCTCCCCCCTCCTGGCAGGGATTGCAGAGCCAGAAGGTCCCCCCTGAGCCTCCTTTTCTCCAGGCTGAGCCCCCCCAGCTCCCTCAGCTGCTCCTCATAGGGCTGGGGAGCAGTCCCTTTGCCAGCTCCATCCCCTTCTCTGGGCTGTTCAAGGTTAAATCTGGGTTTATTTACTGGGTTTGCAATTAA
>NW_020962277.1:0-1343 GCF_003031625.1 Empidonax traillii | reverse complement strand
CCTGGCAGGGATTGCAGAGCCAGAAGGTCCCCCCTGAGCCTCCTTTTCTCCAGGCTGAGCCCCCCCAGCTCCCTCAGCTGCTCCTCATAGGGCTGGGGAGCAGTCCCTTTGCCAGCTCCATCCCCTTCTCTGGGCTGTTCAAGGTTAAATCTGGGTTTATTTACTGGGTTTGCAATTAACACTCCTGCACTATGAATTATTAATGCTTCCCAAACAACAGCAATCTATCCCTTCTCTGCTATGTTTTGGAGGGGAGGGGAGGGAGGGGAGGGGGAGAGGAGGAAGAGAGGAGGGAAGAGGAGGGGAGAGGGAGAGGAGGAGGAGGGGAGAGGAGAGGAGAGGAGACTTGTAGGTCATCCCCCTGGATACCCTCCAGATCTCCAACTGCTCCAGCCCCACGTGTGTCCTCCTTGCTTCTATTGCCACCTCCAGGCTCCTGTTACTCTCAGTCCTCCCCCCACTGCTCCCATCCTGCCTTTCCTTCCCTCTCCTCATCCCAACTATTCCCTCTTCAGTCCCTTTTGCAAGTGGCCCTGACTCTTTCCTGGCCCTCCTGGAGCCAGATGGGCCCAGCTGAGCTGGACCATCCCCAGCTCTGCTCTGGCCCTGCTCATGGAGCAGACATGGGATGGGTCCCTGCTTTGGTTGGGGTTTTCCTTATGCTGCAGGAGAGCTGACCTGGGCCCCCAGCAATGGCCATTCCAGGTGCAAAACACATTCCAGTGTTTTCCATCATCACTGGCAAATACAGATGCTGAGGAAGAAGCCTTGTTCCCTTTCTTCCCCAGCAAACTCCAGGACTGAAGTTTGGAAAACAAGAAGAGAGCAAGTTTTTCTCTGCACCCAGGAGAAATCCCTCAGGCCTTCATGCTCTGAGGCTCTATTAACTCTCCAAGAAATAAATGAATAGGAAATACGATACAGCATTTTCAGGGAGGTTCATTCATTTTTCTTTATTAATTTTTCTCTCAGCACAAAAAGAAAAAAAAAAAAAAAGCAACATATGGGGAATGAGCAGGAGCTGTTTCTCAATGCCACAGCCACCTGAAAAGGGTTTAGACCCAGAATGCCTTCAAAAAATTCATTCACATTTCCCAAATCACATTAGGCAGGTAGAGATTGTTCTCATTTTTACGAAGTTTTTTTTTTTTTTTTTTTTTTACCCTTCTAAGGTCTAATAAACCAGAATATGCCAAAAATGACAGGGGGCAAAATTGCCTTGAAGTCCCAGATGGCAACTGCTTGTAACTCACCTAAATGAAAAGTATTTATTTTGAAATGAAATGGAGTTTAATTTAGCAGAAAAGGTTATACCAAGACGTGTTTCGTGGGCACTGAAGCAG
>NW_020962276.1:3713-5375 GCF_003031625.1 Empidonax traillii | reverse complement strand
CATTGATTTGGTTTCACACAGACTCTACTGGACTGCCTCAGGATTTGTCATCCAGCTCGAGGGAGCTACAGTCACACAGTGCATTGGCACTGCCACAGGGCACTGCTTGGCTTAGTGCCTGCACAGTGCCCCAGACACACACCTTTCATTAGCCAAATTCACTTCTCTTGTACTTATTTAAACTCGCTATCAGATCACAGTCCAATCAATAAAAAAACCTAAAATTATTTACCCTCTGCCCCTGAGAATAGCAAGAAATACTCTCAGACTTTTTTTTTTTTAACTCTGTTGACACAGTGATGTGTCTTCGGCCCTCCATGTTCACTTACATTAGCTTGGTAGCGCATATTCCGAGGATCAATCAGAGTATACAAAATCTCCTTCAGCTGATTATCTCCTCCAAGCCCAGGGTCAGCATTGCTGATCAGCTGCTCAATGATCACAATGAGGAGCTGGTCATTCTGCAAAAAGAAACCACGTAAGAAAACACAAAATAAGTCCTAGCAGGAATGGAATGAGCTCCCCAGTTTCTGCAATTTTCTTTTGAATTAAAAGGAAAGAGAGAAATTGACACTTTGTTTGGCTTCTTATTTCCCTCTTTGACCTAAATCTACTTACCTTGTCATTCCGATGGATCTCTTGCAGTACAAAGTTGAGGACCATGGATGGATGAAAGTATACTACATAAGACAATATATCTGTAGCAACAGATCTAACTTGCAAATCATTCATTCCCTAAAACAAAAGAGATTTCTTTGTTAGAGTCTATCAAGTTGAGTATTTAGGATCAAGTGAAGCTGCAAAGAAGAGACACTTACAAGTCTGGACAATGTTTCATTACAAAAGTTTCTAAGAGGAAAAACATAGTAAAATACTTACAGAAAAACAACAAGCAACCAGAGAGATCTTTTACCACTCTTTCCCTTCTTTCTGGGAACTTGAGAGCCCAACTTTAGGCCGGAAACATTCACATCGCCCTACTTGCTACACTATCTCAGACACTGATCTTCTCTACCTGTAATTCACAATTTATTCCCTTGGTAAAAATGACCAGGTGAACAAATCAAGGTTTACAACAATTTCTGTGCTCATCTACAGGCCACAGGGATTCAGATAGCATTGTGTCTGACAAAAAAAACAATCAAGCTGCCACATCAAGAAGAGTCTCTCTCAAGGGTCACACAACCTTGTCACAAGGACTGCACTGCCCACAGACTTCTCCATCATGCAGAGTAAAAACAGCAAAAACAACCAAGCCAAGGCTACTCCAGAGTGGAACCATGGGTGATTTTAGGAGGCAGAACATTACAAGGAACTTCCACTCTCAGCAGACAAAAAGCTTTCCAATCAGACTTACATGAGGCAGATCCAAAACCCTGGCGAAATGGCTGAGAGCTTTTCTAGTTTTAAGAAAATCAGCTGTAAGCTTTCACTTACCATTAACCTTTTAAGAGTCGGAAGAATTTCAAAGTCTGCCAAAATGTTGAGAAATTCACGTCTCTTCCGAGGTAAGGTGAGAGAAAAGGCGCAGAATTCCCGGAAAAACTTCACCTAGTGCACAAGAAAAAAAGAAGGTCGGGTTTCTTTGAGTCAGAAAACTCTTGGAAAGGAGAACACAGTTCCAGTTTGTGTTAGAGGGAGGGTGTCCAGGCTGATTCTCCA
>NW_020962276.1:0-1405 GCF_003031625.1 Empidonax traillii | reverse complement strand
ATTCAAGGCATCCAGCAACATCCAGAATACACTCGTCAGAAAACATCACCTCAAATGCAACTTCTTCATCCAAGTACAAAATTCCTCTCACAATGTGAAACAGAAGATGCAAGCTTTTGGTGTCCTTTACATTCTCACACACTTGGAAGAGCTGCAGCAGTTTGGGAATATAGCCTTCGTCTTTCAAGGTCAGGGCTAGCATTCGCTTTTCGACACGTGAGCGGCCAACAGAGCTCACCAGGTCTGCAATCTCTTCAAGTCTGGGCAGTTCACAGCTGGGAAGGTCCATCGAGGCAATACTTGCACTCATTCCTTCAGCTCTTCGTCTGCCAACTCAAGAAGGTCCCGGGCGACTTCCACCCAACAACGCCAATGCCAAAAAAAGGCCACAGGAGGGAAGCAAGACAGGAGCACACGCTGCACTGACCTGCCACTGCGCTGGCCTCCCGCTGCTCTGCCCCTCCAACTGCCACAGGTATTCCAAGGTCTGATGGTGTCACCTGCACCTGAGCCTTCTGATTGGTCCATCCCTCAACATTCTGGATCACTGGGCTCATGCCAGCCAACGGCCACAACCAACCCACTCCTTTTCGTTGCTGACCCTTTAGGAGTTCTACAGGAACTCCCAGTACCTTCAGGGGCTCTGTAAGGATGCTGTAGGGGGACTTTTCCCAAGGCAGGCAGGGACAGGGGGACAGCCTTAAGCTCTCTCTGGACTGCAAGGCTGGTGAGGATCTTGCACAGACTGCCCAGAGAAGCTCTGGGTTCCCCATCCCTGCAGGTGTTCAAGCCCAGGCTGGATGGGCCCTGAGCAGATGGGTCTAGTGAGTGCCATCCTTGCCCATGGCAGAGGGCTTAAAACTAGATCATCTTTAAGGTCCCTTCCCACCCAAACCATTCTATCACCCTATGATCTAGAAAAGAAAGAGAAACCAAGAACTGGATCATGGCTCTTACCCCCTCCTGGCTTTGCAAGAGCATCTGTTTTTACCTTTTCAGGGAGTGCAAAGGGTAATTCCTGTTTCTGCAACACCTTAGAAATTTCAAATGCCATCCAGCAAAGTGAGGTGCTCTTTTCCCAGCAGTTCATTTAATGCTGCCACCTGCCTCTTCATACCACACTCATTGAGGGCCACACTGGCCCTTCCAGCACGGGGCACACACTGCTACACAGACAGACACCACCACCTTTCTTTTCATATTTCTGATACTCTGCTTATTCTCTCCTTTAAAAAAACTTTTTCTTTAAAAAAAAAAAAAAGGAATGAAATGTTAGAAAGGAGACAGAGCAGAATTAAAAGTTCTCAAGCCTAGTAATATATTTTTTTCTAATTTTTATTTCATGGAAATTCTAAGCACTGAATTTTCTTCTCAAATAAAACATCATAAAACCAAGAAAAAGGTT
>NW_020962275.1:1851-5375 GCF_003031625.1 Empidonax traillii | reverse complement strand
AGACATTAAGGCTGTGCTGACCAAAAAGAAAACAATAAGTCAGGCAGCCCCGGGGACAAGACAAATTTGCAACTAGAGATAGGATGTAGTCTGGTGGTGGGATTTAATTAAACAATGTTTACAGTTAGGTAAATGGATTAGCAGTCGGGTAAATGGATTAATATTTGAATATAATCAAGGCGATATGTAAGTTTATGTTCTACTACTATGTCTTCTGTGAAATGTAAAACCAATCATGTAACCTTGCTTGGAAAATAGTATATAAGAAGCGTTCAAAATGTGGGTCTTTGGGTACCTGTCTTGGGACATGAGTCCACAGGAATCCCGGGCCCTGGAATAAAGCACCGCATAAACTAACACTCTGTTGGTTTGTGTCCTCATTACGGGCAGCAGTTTTCTGGCGACCCAGATGGGACCTCCGAGGGTTGCTGGGGCGGATCGCGAGCTGATCTACTCCACGCCGGCAAGCCAGGTGAATTCCTGGGGAGGACATCCACCCGTGACCGACCCCCCGCGCCTGTCGGACGACCATACGAGGTAAGCCCGGAGGTGCTTTATCCTAATATCAGTGGTAAAAGCCTACCTGTTAGACGGGACTGTGTATACCCGCTGGGCTGGGCGAAAAGAAGGAATTGGGGAAGCCTAGGCGCTAACCGTAAGTCGCAAGCGGAAGCTGCGCAGAGCTAGCATTTGCCGAGAGAGGTAAATCAGCAAATTGGTTGTGGAAAAGGTTGCTAGCCGTAAAATGCAGCGAAGCTGCGCTGAACTAGCATATTGCCGAAAGGGGGAAATCGGCAAAATTGGTTGTGGAAAAAGGTTGTCGGCCATAAAAGCGCAGCAAAGCTGCGCCGAGCTGGCATCTGCCGTAAACAGTGGAATTCGGCAGAAATTGGTTGTGGTTACTGTATCGTTGCGAAAGCGGCACTGAGTGAAATTCGGCAGGAATCGGTTGTGTTAGCTGTATCATTAGATGCGGTAAAAAGCGGCGCTGGTGGAATTCGGGAGTTGGTTGTGGTAGCTATGTCGTTGGACGTGGCAGAGCGCGGCGCTGAGCCGGGATCTTGCCGTGAGCGGTGGAGTTCGGCGGCGTTGGTTGTGGTCGCGTGCGGCGCCGGCCATGAGCGCAGCAGAAACTGCACAGAGCCGACAATCGCTGTAAACAGCAGAGCTCGGCAAGTTAACCGTAAAACGCCGCAAAAGGCTGCAGCAAAGACGGTGGTTCCCGGCCGGCGAGTTGTAAAAAAATCCGGTGTTGCAGCGGCTTGTGGTATCGGTAGTTCGCGTACGTGTTTCGCGTTGCTGTAAATATGATGTCTTTTAAAACCTCTAAAGCGTTATCGTGTTCTGAAATGTGTGGCCCCAGTGCGATATGGGGGGGGGGCGATACGAACTCGTGGTGAACAGCGAAACCGCCCAACAGGGCGGCCCAGGGCGCCGCCGGCGTGTATGAGCGCGCCCGGGGCGCCGTAGCGTGTGTGTATGTGTGTGTGTACGCCCGGGGCGCCGGTGGTGTGTGTGTGTGTGCTCAGGGCACCGGCCCGGGCGATGCTGAGTAGCCACTGGCAGAGCCGACCCAGGCGGGCGGTGCTAAGCGGCGGCACCGGGCGAAAGCGAGCGCAGAGCGGCTGAGACGGCCCAGGGAGGCGGCGGCGCCGTCCCGGCGGGGCGAGGGGGAGCGGGGCCGCGGGGAGCGACCGGCCCGGCCGGGGGGCGCTGCTCGCGCACGGGGCGCTCTGGCGGGGGCGCCATTTTCGCGTCGGGTGTGAGGCTGGTGCGGTGCCGGAACCCGCCGGCCCCACCGCCTGCCCCGGGCAGGGAGAGTCTTCGGTGCTTGGGGGGCGCTCCCGGCCCGTGCCCGGGGCTCCCTGGGGCAGGACGGGCTCGGCCATGCAGCGCCTGGGCGAGGCGGTCGGAGCGGCGCCGTGCTGGCCGCAGGCGCGGGTTTATGACTAACAAAAGAAGCGGCGGCGAGTGCCGCAGGCCAGTGGGGGCCAGGCGGCGCGCTGCGGAGGAGTCAGCACCAGCCGGAGGGGGAGCGGCCCGCGCGGTGTCAGGGTCGAGTACCGGCGGCGGGGGCCGCGCCGGGACAACCAGCGTGACTGCGCGTGCGGCCACTCCGGGCGCATCGCTGAGTGGCGCAGCCCCCGGAGCTAAAATCAGCACGGGAGAGGAGGGGGCGTAGCCCTGCCAAAGTGGTGAGGGGAGAGAAGGATCCCTTGCCGAAAAAGCAGCAAGGCGGGAGAGTCCCCTGTGCAAATAAGGAAATGTAAACAACTGAAGAACTCTCAGAATGGCCCCGGGGCTCTCAGACGCTTCCAAGATTTTTTTTTTTTTTTTTTTTTTTTTTTCTTTCAGGAGCAATCAACATTTTTAAGCAGTGTGTTTGTTGTATGTAGCGTGTGTATAAGTGTATGGACCTCATGAGAATAATTTGTAAGTGAAGTGTGTTGTCTGAGTGGTAAGAACTGTGAACTAATTTACTAACAAATTATTTGTTAGAGCAAAACCTCTCTCGTTGTGAGCGAGAGGGGATGGGAACGTATGTTCTGTGAACATTCTTGTGATAAGTACTGGAAAGTAAAGGTTTGCAAGCACAATAGAAAAGTTTCTAAAGGAATCTATGACGAGGTAGGTTTTTTTGATGGATCATATGAAAAAAGTGGAGAATGGAATGATGTGGAAAAGGGAAGCATTCTTAAAACAACAGGGAGTTTGTGTGCCAGAGGATGTTTGCAGACAGAGTGATCAAGCATTTAAATGATTCACCATCCCTAGAAGTGTTCAAAGTAAAATACCATGATCTAGTACTCACGGTGAGATTGGATCAAAAGTTGAACTTGATAATCTTGAAAATCTCTTCCAACCTGATTAATTCTATGATTCTATAATTCTGTGATTTCATTAATTTTTAAGTCCAATAGCGCGTGCGTGGAGGAAGCGATGCCAGAGAATCCAGCGCTGCGTGCACATGCTAAGTGCCAGCCAAAGGCCCAGCTAGTACACTACAACAACAGAACAACACCAAGTGAAGATACACTACTCCTGGGGGGCGGTAACGGAGAAAAATCTCTAGTCCCCACCGAAAAAAATTGTTATAGGAATATTATCATGTTTTAACCACCAGAAAAAGTAATCATTCCTTTTTTTAGTAACTCCATAATACCTAAGTTTCTTAAAAACCCAAATAACTAAAGGAACATAAAATAACTACTCACAAAAGGCAATCAAGGCCTACATAACCAGAACGCAAGAACACAGGGCAATGCCAAGGGGCAATGCCAGAAAGCACTGGTAACAGCAGTACTGAAAAGTGGTGACAACACAGAGGGCAAGAGCGGATTAGCCCCTGTACTTGCCACAAGAAGATATTTCTCTCCTGCTGTCGGCGGCAATCCGATAGGCATGGAAAGTGGAGGTATATGCTATACCGGACCTCTGTTTGCCTTAACTACTAGTGGTCATTGCCAATCATCACTGCCAAAAGTGCTATCAAAACACATATTATGACACAACTATGGTAACTG
>NW_020962275.1:0-1130 GCF_003031625.1 Empidonax traillii | reverse complement strand
CGGCAATCCGATAGGCATGGAAAGTGGAGGTATATGCTATACCGGACCTCTGTTTGCCTTAACTACTAGTGGTCATTGCCAATCATCACTGCCAAAAGTGCTATCAAAACACATATTATGACACAACTATGGTAACTGCCTCTAATAGAAAGTAATAAGCTCCTATTAAAAACAAATTAAGTTTTTTTTTCTTTTCTTATTGCATACTGTCTTTAAATTATTATTTTTCACCTTGTTACTTCCATGTTTTATGAGATTAATTTCTAGAAATCCAACTAACTACAACTTCTGTGAATTCAAAAAGTGTCACAGCAAGAAGTACGACAACCCAAAAGACCATGCTGGTTCCCGAGCACACTAAACACATGGAGAACAACACTAAAACTACTCCTCAACGAGCCCATTGCACCGACCAAAATGGTGTTCAGGGCCGTCAAATAAGGACTGTAACACGAGCGATAATATTACTGTTATTGATCAATACTACTAATGCATTTGTTAAAGTCAGTGTTTCTAATTCCTCTTTCTTTATACCCGAAGGTACAGCTGTCAATCTGACCTGTTCCTTCTCTGACGACCAGGGAGCTGGATTAGAAGAAGTGAGTGCTAGATGGCAGAAATTGGATCAGGACCACATTATTGTGAGTGGTGTGACCACGGTATGGAATGTGACACAGCAAGAAGGCTATACCGTCCTGCAGGTACCCAATGTAACCTCTGATACAATTGGTGTCTATTCCTGCATAGTATGGATTCGTATGAGTTTTAATTATGGGTATGTCAAAATACAAACAGTCAATTTTACACACAATAGAAGCACTACAGCGCAAGTACCACCCCCTCACATGCAGTCTGCCAGGTGGAGTGGTCCTACCTCTATTCATGTAAAAACTGAGCGAGTGACTCGACAAACTCATGCATCACAAATCCGGCAGGTCCCACATAGAGAAATATCACAAGAAAATTTAGTAGTTGGATTAATTAGAGATTTTGGGAGAGTTCAAAATGTCTCTAAAATCACTGCATGCCTCCCTATGCCTCAATCAGCCGGAGATCCAATTCCATGGGGGGTAATACCAGTACCTGAAGTCCCTAAAATGTTTAAAAATACTACATGGAATTGTAAATTT
>NW_020962274.1:4371-5376 GCF_003031625.1 Empidonax traillii | reverse complement strand
CCCTGCTCTTCTCTGCCCCTGCTCCAGCCCCTCCATGTCCTTCCTGACCTGAGGGGCCCAGAGCTGGACACAGCACTCCAGGGTGGCCTCCCCAGCGCTGAGTGCAGGCCAAGAATCACAGACCAGGACAGACCAGGACCCCCTCACTGCCCCCTGATCTCTCCTGGAGCTGGGCCACGTTGTCATGGGACACCTGAGCCCTCCCAGTGCCCCCAGTACAGCCCAGTGTGTTCCTGTGCCAGGGTACCTGGTGATCCCTCTTTGGTGGGTGTTTGACTGGGATTTGGGGCGTTTTAGGGGCCTCTGGGGGCATTTGGGGGAGTTAAAAGGGGTCTTGGGAGCATTGGGGGGTCAAAAGGATCTGTGGGGAGAGGATTAAAGAAAAAAGGGTGGTTAGGGGACATTTGGAGAAGGTTATTGGGGCCTGGTAGGGACAGGAGGGGCAGCACCATGAGCAGGTGAGCTCTCAGACCCCTCTGCTGTCCCCAAGACCCTTTTGAGGTCCCCACTTCCCCCCTGACACCCCTCTGTTGTCTCCAATGTCCCCAGGGCCTCCCCATGGCCCATTTCTCCCTCGACATCCCCAATTCCACTGTCCCCAAAACCACCCCTTATGTCCCCAGCCCTCTATCTTCCCACAGGAAATGTGCCCTTGACCCTCTGACCCTAAAAACGTTCCCCCCTTCCTCCCTCCCCCCCTGCTCACAGAAAGCCCAAGGGCATCTGGGGACACATTAAGGACACTTGGGGGGCTTTGGGGGGCACTGGATGATTACTGGGGAATACTGGGACACACTGGGGGGAACCAGGGGGCAATGGGAGGGACTGGGGGGTTACTGAGGGATGCTGGGAAGGACTGGAGAGTTACTGGGGGATTATCAGGAAACACAGGGGGACACTGGGAGGTTACTGGGCAATACTGGGGTTCCTGAGTGCTCACTAGAGGATCACTGGGCCATACTGAGGAGCAGTGGGAGGTCACTGGGCTATACTGGGGGCACTGGG
>NW_020962274.1:0-1153 GCF_003031625.1 Empidonax traillii | reverse complement strand
CGGGAAGGGGCAGTTTGGAAATATCGTGCTGTGGCTTTGCAGGGACATCCAGGAGACAAAACAGTCCCCGAAGGAGAAGGCAGGGCACAGGCAGGAGAATCAGGAGCAGTTTGGAGGGGATTTAACCAGGAAGCTGAACCCTCTGACTCTGTCTATGTTTACAGGGATTCTTTTGCTGTGTTCAAAGGGGGCACTGAGGCCTGAGGGTGATCAAAAACCCCTCTCCCCTTCCTGGCCAGCCTGTATTGGTGGCACTGCCTTCTGTAGGAGCTGTACCAATGGTCCTCCCTTGGACTGGGACACCTGGAAAGCAAAAGATACTCTTGGCAAAGAACACAAAATAAGCTCTTGGGGGATTGTTCCTACATTTTAATCTTGGCCCTAAAAGGGTCAGGACAGACCTTTTTCTTTTATTCTACAGGCAACTGTTCAATGGAGAAAAGGATTCAGAACTGGGAATGAAAACCTCAGGTTTGGACTCTGGTTCAGTTCACTGGTAACTGTGGTTATCATCTGTTCATTCTGTTTGTGTGGTTATTTACCACACAATTTATTGTCCATGTGCTCAGCAGAACAGACTGTTAGAAATGAAAATCAAAGGAACCTCTCCTGGGAACTGGTCACAGGGTTTGGGAAAATATGGAATCAAAAGTAAATGTAACCATCATACCTCAAACTGAATCTCCTCACCCATCTATTGGATCAAGTAAAGGTGAATTTAAACCTGGAATGAGAACCTTTAGGAATATAATACCAGATGACCTTGCCTTATTTGCTCATGGGATCCCCTCTTTGACCCATCACACACACCAGATGTACACAAAAGTATACAGAGCACACGAGGACCTGCCTGTCAGGGGGTGTTTGCCAGGGACAGGAGCAGGAATTTTTGGACAGAAACAGGGATTAGGTATTGACATGGGCTGCCCAGGCAGGTGGTGGATTCACCTTCCATGGAGGTGTTTAAGGACAGACATGGCACTCAGTGCCGTGGTCTGCTTGACGTGCTGGGGATGGGTCGAAGGCTGGACGCCGATTGACCTCAGGAGTCTCTGCCAACCTCATGGATTCTGGGCTTCTGTGCCATCCCAGCCTTTGGGACAGCGTGCTGGTGGCTCAGAGGCTCCGTCCTTGCCTTGCCTTGCCCATCTCC
>NW_020962273.1:3288-5377 GCF_003031625.1 Empidonax traillii | reverse complement strand
TTAAGGAGCAATCAGACAAACAAAGGAGCAAAGGAGTTGGCCTGGGCTCTAAATGACTGAAACGTCGCCTAGCAACGAAGGGGGAGGAATTGGAAAAGGCCAGAGTGTGTGTATAGAAAGGGGTGGGGTTTTGGGGGTTGGAGCTCAACCCTGGGGGGTTGGAGCTCAGCTCTGGAGCCGGAGGGGAGGCTGCAGCAAGGAGGAGAGACTGCCTGGTTTCTTCTTTGTCTTTTCCTGTGGGAGAGGAGTTTTTTTGCTGCTGTCTCTCTGCGCAGTTTTTTGCTGGTTGCAGTCTTGGTTTTCACCGCGAGATCTTCGCCAACTGAGTCGTGAGTTTTTCTTCCATTGGGAGAACTTTGTTTCCCTCCTCCCTCGCCACCCGGCGGTGACCAGGGATCCCACAGCGCCGCCCTGTGACGGGGGCTGGACATTGCAAGTTCCACTCCTCCAGTGATCCAACAGCGCCCCCTGGTGACTACTATAGAACATTACAAGTTCTGCACTTTTTGATAACTCAACAGCGCCACCTGGTGACTGGTATAAGAAATTACAAGTTTTTGCATCTCCAGTGACCCGACGGCGCCCCCTGCTGACTGTGGCTGGAACTGCACCAAAGGGTGCTAAAAATTGAACTATTTGATTTTCTTTTTTGCCGGTTTTATCGGTTTTGTTCTTGAAGGGGATTATTGGTGGGTATAGGGGTATTGCTTGGTTGTTTTACTTGGTTTTTTTTCGTGTTCCTGTTAATACACACACACCTTTTAATAAAGGGCTGTTATTTTTTTCCCTTTTCCATAAATTGTTTTACTTCAATCGGAGCCTCTTAATTTCAAATCTATAATTGCTAGAAAAGAAGGTTTGGGTCTTTTTCTCCTAATCCATCCTCAGCAAAAGACCCTTGTCTCAATTAAACTGGGACAACACAGATCTCTAATCCTCCCCAAACTCATTCCCCAAGCTCTGTGTGTTGCTCTGCAGGCAGTTCAGGGCTAATGGAGCAGGCAGGTTTCCCAGGAGGGGTGCAAGAGGATGCCCCACAGCCATACACACCCCTGAGGTGCTTGGCCTTCTGTTCTCATCTTGGGAAGCCTGTAGGTAATATTTGTCACTGCTCTGGGTGTCCTGGATTATTCCCAGCTGGATGTGAAGGGGGAAGCAAGGCCCCTTTGGATCCTGAGCCCCCATTCGACTATGGTAGGGGCAGAGATCAGTAAAATTATCCAAAATTGGAGCTGTGGTGGAACCCTCTGGGGAATACAAATCTGTGTAAGTGTCAATTCCCTTCTACCCCTACTTGGAAGTGTATTCTGTCTCCCATTAGCACCTGCCAAGAAATCAGACAACTCACACTCCTGTTTTGACACGGCTCTGCTCTCTCTGCCTACCCCTTTGCCTGAGGTAGCAGGGTTTTTCATCCTCTTCCCAGCAGTTGTGTTTCTTAGGGGCGAGTTTTCAGTCTGTGATGATTCTTCTCAATCCTCGGCTTCCACAGAGGGGCTATGCAGGCAGTAGTGCTATGTTGGAATATAAAACACTTGTAGGGTTAGATTAAAGAGGGGGTTTTTGGTGTAGTGTGGACTGCCCCTTCTAATATTCCCTCCACCCTTAGGGTTTATCTGTTTTTGGTCCCCTTCCCCTTCTGGGTTAAATCCACCAGCACTCCTTACCTGGAAAATAATAATCTGTTTAGCTTAGTCTTGAGCGAATCAAAGTTACAGGTGAGTTCCCCAGACACGCCACAAGGGAGAAGCACAGCTCTACAATTTTCCACAAGTTAATCTTCTCCAAAGAATTGCTCCCAATCAGCAGGCCTAAGACCTTTTGCCCTCCTATATTCCCATTCAAATATTTCCCAAGTTTGTGGAATCCCCAAATCCCTCCCACAGTCGATAGTAATTACTTCAACTTTTTCTAGTTCATGTCCAATTGGGAATCGACTTTCCCTACAAACCATGCAATGTATATGACGAACTACAGAATAACAAAACCACTTTACCCCACATATCTGGCATTTACATTCCACCCAAGCATCGTGTCTGTCATGAGGATGACACAGGCAAGGTATAATCCAAGGATTTTGGTTTGGCAC
>NW_020962273.1:0-1416 GCF_003031625.1 Empidonax traillii | reverse complement strand
ATTTTCTGACATGCCACACAACTCCTTACTATTCCCTTCGCTACATTATAGACTCCAATACCCATATATTTAATTGCAAAGTGATCACCTAGTGCTTGAGTACCCCAGTGTGTCTTGGAATGCATGCTTTTCATTATTTTCCAAGTCAGTGCTTTAGGCAACACCTGTCGCCCATCAGGCACTCCCATTTTCCTGATTTCTCAACCACCCCCATTTCTTTGAGTTTCTCAGTTTCCTGTCTGGTAAACTGAGGTGTTAAGGTTTTCTGTTGCCCTTTACTCTCCCTCAAATTGGTAGTAATAGTTAAAAAGGCTGCAGCCTTAGCCTCTTGGTCAGCTAAGTTATTTCCCTGAATTTCAGGACTTATTCCTTTTTGATGTCCCCTGACATGTACCACTGCTATTTGCTCAGGTCCTCTTATAGCTTGTAGAGTTCTTACAAGAAGCTCTTCATGAATTAATCCTTTCCCCTGTGAGTTAATAAGTCCCCGTTCCTCCCAGATTTTCCCAAAAGTGTGTATAACTCCATATGCATACTTTGAGTCTGTCTATATTGTGCCTTTTTTACCTCTCAGAAGTTCTAATGCTCTTAGCACTGCATATAATTCACATGCCTGTGCCGACCAGCTAGGGCTAAGGGATCCAGATTCTTTTAATCTCAGCCTCTTACCATCAACTCCAGCATATCCTGATCTCCTTTTCCCTTCTATTACTCAAGAAGATCCACCCACAAATAATTTCTCCCCCTCTTCTAACTCTGTTTCCTCCAGATCCGGTCTGATCTTAGTTTGTTCTTCGATAGCCTGGAGACAATCATGGGTTAAATCTTCTTTGGGACTCCCATATAAAAACTGTGCTGGATTCTGCAAGTTAGTTGTTCCAATTTCTAATTTGGGAGAATGTATTCATATTCCCTCATATTTTAGGAGCCTGGCATCAGTAATCCACTTTTCAGCCTTCTGCTGAAGTACTCCTCAAATGTTATGGGGGGAATAAACTTTTCATTCTGCCCCAAAGGTTATTTTGTTTGCCTCTTCTATAATTAGAGCAACAGCCACCACCGCCTGCAAACAGGTAGGCCATCCTCTACTAACTGGATCCAGGAATTTGGAAATATATCCCACTGGCTTTCTCTTTCTGCCCATTCCTGAGTTAAAACTCCATATGCTGTCCCATCATCCGTGGCCACGAACAGATAGAAAGGTCTCTTCACATCGAGTAAACTTAAAACTGGAGCATTCACCAGATCAGTTTTAAGGCACTCTAACCTTTCCTCATCTTCCTGAGTCCATTTTAATCATTCACCCGTAGTTAGTTTTTGGTATCAAAATCTCACCTTAGAACTCTAATTTTCGATCCACTGTCTGCAGTATCCAAACAATCCCAATAGCTGCCTCACCTGTCGCTTCCTGCTGGG
>NW_020962272.1:3850-5377 GCF_003031625.1 Empidonax traillii | reverse complement strand
GCACAGAGTCCAAAGTGTCCCCCCCTACAGCAATGGGGGTTAAATTGGCAATGGGTGTTTCTGTGTCTTGCTCCACGGGTGGAAATAGAGCTTTTACAGTCACTCCTAATGCCTTAGGGTTGTCTACAGTCACTGATTGTGGGATAACTGTTATTCCTGTATTATTAGATGGAGCAGTCCCAGTTAAAATGTATTTTCCAGCAGGTACTGGAAGGTTATTCGTTGTTCTCATGAGAACTGTTTGTCACTGCTTATTGTGAGTTGGTGGTAAGACGCCAACTCCACCCTAGAGACACTTGCTCTGGGTCTCTGTCTGGGAGTGATGGGAGCAGCTGGGTGTGCTTGACTTGTGGGGCATTTTTTATCATCTCTGCCCTTCGTGCTCAGCTCCCCATTTCCCGAAATCGAGGCCAGCCTTTGTGCAGCTTTCGGTGAAAGCGGCCTCCCCTCTCTGCCCAAGAGTGATCTACAGTCACTGGCCCAGGGCAATCCCTTCTGGCATCAGGGACACAAGCTGGGTGGTACTGTAGGGGCTCTTCTTTTCAGCTGAGGGCAATCCCTTTTACAATGTCCTGTTTGTGTGCAGTGGTGACACGGAGCCTCCTTCTGTTGTGGTTGCACTGCCAGGACTTCAGTTAGTGGGGATTTGTTCTACATGTTGGATGCTACATTGCGACACTCCTTAACCAAGTCCATTGGAGTGGGAACTTTGAGGGACCTTGATATTTGTTGACAATCATTGTTTGCTCTACTGACAATTTTAGAAACAGTGCATCTTGAGCCTCTGGATTAATTTTTACTGAGTGTTTAATTATTGGAATAAGATTCTTATGGAGGTGACGGAGTCTCTGGCAGTGTTCAGATGGCATCTGGATATGGTACTTTCAGATGGGGTTTAGGGGTCATTATTGTGGTGTTTGTAAAAGTTCGAACAGAAGATCTTGAAGGTCTCTTCTGTCATCAGAGTTTCCACGTTTGTGCTCTAACAAGATCTTTTCTCAGTTGGATCCCTCAGTGGGACTCATTAACACTACAAGAAACTTTCCAGTTTGAATCTCACTTTGGTTTCTCAGGAGGTTCCTGCAACTCTCCTCAGGGTCTGATGTTCAGGGACTCATCCCCAAAGCCCCTGAGGCTGATGAAATGCCTGGGGCTGTTGCTATGCTGCTGAGCTGGGCCGGGCTCCTGGCACACAGGGAGCTCCTGGTAACCAAGAACAGCTTCAAAGACACAGCTCTGCTGCTGAGCAGCTCCTCTGCACAGCCCAGCAGGGCTGAGGGCACTGCCTGCAGCACCCAGGGCACAGGAGAGAAGGCAGAGAGGTGAGAGGCAGCCTGAGCTGGGAGGGGACTGAGCTCTCACTGCAGGAGAAACCTTCCCAGGATTTGAAGGAAGAATTCTCTGGCTGGAGGACACTGAAAGTGCAGGGATCTGCTAAAGCTGCCACATCCCACAGCTTGTAGGATCTTTCAGAAGGGCTCTCCCAGTGCCTGCAGGGCAGAGGAAGTGGCCCTATGGCAGAGCAGG
>NW_020962272.1:0-1072 GCF_003031625.1 Empidonax traillii | reverse complement strand
AGCAGCTGCCTGGGCCTCTGGGTTTCTCAATGCTCTGCTGCACACAGCCAATACATTTTCCCTGCCCCTGTGCCAGGGCAATGCCCTGGGCCAGTTCTTCTGTGAAATCCCTCACATCCTCAAGCTCTCCTGCTCACACTCAGGCTACCTCAGGGAACTTGGGCTCATTGTGGTTAGTGCCTGTTTATGTTTTGGTTGTTTCATTTTCATAGTTTTCTCCTATGTGCAGATCTTCAGGGCTGTGCTGAGGATCCCCTCTGAGCAGGGACGGCACAAAGCCTTTTCCACGTGCCTCCCTCACCTGGCAGTGGTTTCCCTGTTCCTCAGCACTGCCATATTTTCTAACCTGAAGCCCCCCTCCATCTCCTCCCCATCCCTGGATCTGGCCCTGTCAGTTTTGTACTCGGTGGTGCCTCCAACCCTGAACCCCCTCATCTACAGCCTGAGGAACCAGGAGCTCAGGGATGCCATAAGGAAAATGATGACTGGGTGCTTTTCAGGAGCAATAAAGCGCCTGTGTTCTGGAGTGTAGCATTCAGGGGACTCTGTAATGGCCCAGCCTTCCTGCTCAGATTTTTCATGGAGTTCATCGGGTTCCTTGTGCAATAATTTTATGTGAAATAAATATAATTATGCATCTGCCTTCTAATTTTGTGTCTAGCCATTGAATTTGACCGAGAGATGAAAAACGATGAATTGTGCTCCAGGAGTATTTAAACAAAATAAAGGACCCTGCAGTGCCTTCTTTGTCCAAGACCCTTCTTCTCAACTGTTCCTAAAGGACAGCACACTGCAGGACAGGGGGGATTGGCAAAGGGCAAGGGCACAAGAATCCCAGCACAGCAGCACTGCCAGGGAGCAGCAGAGCTTGGACTTTGCAGAGCTGCTCTTTCCACTTCCACACTGTCCTCCTGAGCCCCTTTCTGGCTGCAAGGCCTGAGTGCTCTCTGAGCACAGTCCTGGGGGTGGGAGCCCTTTGAGCACAGGCAGGGACAGGCACTGGGAACTTGTGAAGCAGAGCTGGGCTCCCTGACAGCATCTCCAGGATGCTGTGGGATCTTCTGAGGCCACT
>NW_020962271.1:4379-5377 GCF_003031625.1 Empidonax traillii | reverse complement strand
CATTTTCCCTTTAATCACCTCCTCCCACAGACCCCTTTGATCCCCCAGTGCCCCCAAGACCCCTTTTAACTCCCCCAAGTGCACCCAAAAACCCCCAAATCCTCATCCAACCCCCCCAAGGAGGGATCACCCGGCACCCTGGGACAGGAACACAGTGGGCTGTACTGGGGGCACTGGGCTGTACTGGGAGGGCACTGAGGGGGGCTCAGGTGTCCCACAACAACGTGGTTCCTGCAGAACCAGCATTTCATGAGCAGATTTGCAGATGACACCAAGCTGGGGGGTTGTTGATGTGCTGGAAGGCAGGGGGGCTCTGCAGAGGGACCTGGACAAGCTGGTTCCATGGTTTGATTCCAAGGGGATGAGGTTCAACCAGGCCAAGTGCAGGTCCTGCCCTTTGGCCACAACAAGCCCCGTCAGCCCCAGGGCTGGGGACAGAGTGGCTGGAGAGCAGCCAGGCAGGAAGGGAGCTGGGAGTGTGGAGGGACAGGAGGCTGAACATGAGCCAGAGTGTGCCCAGAGGGCCAAGGGATCGTGGCCTGGCTCAGGCAGAGTGTGGCAGCAGGAGCAGGGAAGGGATTCTTGGCCTGCACTCAGCGCTGGGGAGGCCACCCCTGGAGTGCTGTGCCCAGCTCTGGGCCCCTCAGGTCAGGAGGACATGGAGGGGCTGGGGCAGGTCCAGAGAAGAGCAACGAGGCTGGAGAAGGGACTGGAGCACAAGTGCTGTGAGGAGAGGCTGAGGGAGCTGAGGGAGCTGGAGTGGTTGAGCCTGGAGAAAAGGAGGCTCAGGGGTGACCTCATCACTCTAAAACTCCCTGACAGGAGGTTGTAGCCAGGTGGGGGTCGGTCTCTTCTCCCAGGAACCAACAGTAGGACAAGAGGGCTCGGTCTTCAGCTGTGCCAGGGGAGGTTTAGGTTGGATATTGGGAAGAAATTTTTTCCAGAGAGAGTGCTCAGCCATTGGAATGGGCTGCCCAGGGAGGGAGTGGAGTCACTGT
>NW_020962271.1:0-1398 GCF_003031625.1 Empidonax traillii | reverse complement strand
GGAGAGGCCCTACAAGTGTGGGGAGTGTGGGAAGAGCTTTAGGTGGAAGAGCACCCTCCGTACCCACCAGCACACCCACACCAGCGAACAGCCCTACAAGTGCTTGGAATGTGGGAAGACGTTTCGGATGAACTCGTGTCTCCACAGGCATAAGCAGACGCACACGGGGGAACGGCCCTTCCGCTGCACTGACTGCGGGAAGAGCTTCAGCCAGAACTGCCACCTCGTCAGGCACCGGCTCATCCACACTGGGGAACGGCCCTACTTGTGTGGGGGATGTGGGAAGTGGTTCCAGACCAGCTCAACTCTCCTCAGCCATGAGCGGACACACACAGAGGAGAGGCCCTTCCGCTGCACCGACTGTGGGAAGGGCTTCAACCAGAACTCCACTCTCATTGTCCACCAGCGCATCCACACTGGGGAGAGGCCCTACAAGTGTGGGGAGTGTGGGAAGAGCTACACCCACAGTGGTGCCTTGACCAGACACCAACGGACCCACTGGTAAGGGAAGCCCTTGAGTGCCCCGACTGCGGGAAGAGCTTCGGCTGCTGCTCCCACCCCAAATGACCCCCCTGATGGTGAGGCAACCCCTGGAGTCCAGTGACTGTCAGTCCATCCCTTTCTTGGGATGTCAGGTTCTGCCAACAGAACCCTTCTTGGGGGGTGTGTGGAGATTCCTGCCTTGGCTCCAAGGTCACTGCTGGAGGTTGAGAGCAGAGATCTCCCCGTGAGCGTTGGTCTGGGGGAGTTCCATCCCTCTCTAATTCATAATTCTTGCTTTGGTGCCAGCTTGAGTAGAATTGCTTCAACAATTGCTTTAGTGTAGAGCACTGTCCTACCTTATCTTGTACTAGTGGTAGTTTTAGTGTTTCTATTGTGCAGTAAATAATTCTGATGAAGATCGTTTGTCTGATCATTTGTATCCCTAAACAATTCATTTCTATCAATAGATGTGATTGGCCATCTTTAAAACCTGGGGGACAAAAGTGGTTCAGTCCCACCTCTGTAATTCCCCTAAACTGAAACTGTTGTCATAATCCAAGACTGAGATTGGATCCAGCAGCCCCAGCACCCCACAGTCATTTGGGAGCTCAGGGGGGCCACCCCTTTCCCAGCCCCCCTGTGCCCAAAGACCCCCATGGGACCGTCAGACCTGCCAGACCATCCCCCCTTTCCACCCTTCTCCCTGTTCCTCCCACTTTTCTGTGGTCCCCCCAATCCACACCCCCCCCAGGATCACTTTTGGGGTCACAACCCCGAATTTTTCCCTCCCTCTCCTACCCCTCCCCCATCATCCCCCACTCCCCAACCCCCCCACGCTCAGTTTGGGGGTTTCACTCTGTCCTCTCCCCACTCTTCTGCCTCTCCCACCCATTTTCCTTCATCCCCCAAACCTCA
>NW_020962270.1:4174-5378 GCF_003031625.1 Empidonax traillii | reverse complement strand
TGTGTAGGCGCTAAACATTGCTGCACAAGACCACTATAAATACTTTTTTACTTATTATTTGTGCTAATGCTGTTTAGATTGTTTGGACAACTTGCAATAAAACTTCTGATGCCTTGTTGACTTCCCTCTCCTGTTCAGCATGCCATTTAAGCAAGTTTAAATACATGCAAAGTAATCACATGCAAGTTGTTAAATATTTGCCTACCAACTGTCACAGTACCTGAAGAAATGCTTGTTGAAGAATTACTAAGATTTGAAGCCTGCACCATGAACCTTATTTCGGGAAAATAATCTCAGTCAGTGGTAGAGTCATACTCTAATCTCTAATATAAGTGTCTGGAGACAGACAGAGATGACAAATGTCATAAAAAAAACAAACGGCATGCAGCCCTAGTCTGCCTGAGTTCAAGTCAGTGTCACTGTGATGGAATCTGATTAGCTGCTCTGCAATTGCACATTTTCATTTTCTTACAGTACATTAAACTACTTTTAACAAAATTAAACCCACTGCAGGGCAAAATAACCAAGTAAACCAAAACAAAACACTTATACTGCTTATGAACATTTTCTTAAGAAATTGCCATTTTGAGGATAAATGTTTCCCTCTTGAGCAAACTAGAGACCATTCTTCCCAGTTCTCCCCTCTGGACACCCACATAACAGGGAAGGGGGAGAGGGGGGTATTTTGTTTCTATGAAATGCATTCACAAAAAATACATCTGATCTACCCAGACATTATCAAATGAAATCCCTACCATAACAAGGGAAAAGTAACATAACAATAATAATACAAATCAAACTCCACTATGACGAGTAATACGAATTAGATTAATTAGTACATGTCTCAGCTAAGTTAATGTTACAACTTTATGTGCCATTTGCTGCTTCTCATAAGTTGTGCTCATTTCTGCTTTCTCTGCATATGGCCATAAAATTCAATGCGTGTTCGGTCAAAGAATTATTTGCAGCAAACTATTAGGAATGAACCAAACCTTTTTAACAGTATCATCTTTTAATCATTCAAGAGGATTAGAGAGGAGGTAAGATATTCAATAACATAAATAAGGTCTATTTATTTCCTTCACCTGCCATTTGGAGGTGGCAGACAGGGATAGCCTGTGTATCTGGATTTGACCTTCCATATGTCTTAACAGTAAATGTGTATTTTGTCAAGTCACTGGCAGTAGTGAGTTTTCTTTTTTTT
>NW_020962270.1:0-3508 GCF_003031625.1 Empidonax traillii | reverse complement strand
TTTTTTTTCTTCCAGAAATGGTATTTGTAATATACCTAATGGATGTGCAGGTTGTGCCACCAAGTCAAGACATTTCATCCATTTCTAGTCTTTAAAGATGAGAGTGTGCAATCACTAAGAGATGAAGCACTGGCTAAAGCTTTTGCCAAAGCAGCTCTGAAAGACCGGGGTCCTCAAGCTCCACGGCAGAGTCCCCTTGCAGCACAGTGTCCATGCTAATCATGATAAACCAGCGCCAAAGAACTCAAAATCCAATCCATTTATTTTTGTCCTCTTTGCATTAATTTCTCTGACATAACTGATACATAAATTTGAGGCCTTTGTCTCTCATGAACTAACCTGAGACTGTGATGGCATTTTCACAGGCCACTCAAAGTTTTTTAGTGTGTGAGTGGTCTGGTCAGGGTATTTATACTGCTTCTCAAAGAATACAAACCCAGAGTGAAAAGCTTAGAGATGGCAGAATGGACTGTGCTTACATAACGTGACAGTCAATAAAATGGTTCCCCACTGAAATAATTTTAATTCCAAATTGTTCCAAGAATTTATAATGAATTCAAACAGGAAATCTGGGATTGAGGCTCAGATTGTTCAGGCTCTGTTCTTCAGTGCTCCTTCCCTTCTACCTTCTCCTATTTATTTTTGTATAAAACCCCCCACACTGGAATATGACCTGCCACTTTTTTTACATATGCTAGCAAAAGAAACATGGCAGTGCCATTTTAAATGTCTGCAAAAGTTCCAGGGTCAGGATGCTCTGTGCTGCCACAAACTCGCTCCTTTGTGTAATCAAAGTGGAACAGCAAACGAGCTAAACATGAAAATGGACACCACACCTTATGCCTTGCCTTGTCAGACACTGTCCCACTCTAAATGTTAGCAAAGGAAAACCAGAAGGCACTCAGCAAGACTCACCAGAACGTGCCAGTCCAAGCAGATAAAGTGCATCCCATTTGTATGTGCTGGTCCTTCACTTTAAGCTAGTGTTTAATGTAACTGGAAAAGATGCTTTTGTGATTGTGATGGAAAGGTAAAATCTTTGTAGTTTTTCTGGATTGCACTTACTGTTAAATTGTGTATTTGAGTGCATTTTCGTCTTAGAAAAAGGGGCTGACTGCTCGTATTTTTTTGTCAAGTTATGCCATAAAGAAATATATTTGCCTTTTAATAGAAATGTCAAGGACCTATTCTCTCCAATTTACTATATAGATTTTTAAATCCCATACAAAAATGTTAGGAGTTTAATTGGAAAAGACAGCATGACAGCATAATTTTATACAACTGTTTACAATTATTACAATAACAGCCTCCATAGAGCTCTCAGCGATTTTTCAAGAGCATTTATAAGCATAAAGTATGTTTTAGAAAAAAATAAAATAGTAATTTGTTACAGCTGTGCAAAGTGAATTAAGGAAATCCATCAGCAGTGACACAGATATTTAGAAAAGGGGGATATTTAGCCCTTCTGAGAGCACAACTGTAAGATTTGGTGATGCTGATAGGGTTTTTTTAATGGCTAGATTAAATAAAGTATTCTATTTCAGCTTCAGATATACGGCACATAAGAAAAAAGGCAGATGTATAGGTTAGAAGAGTATTCTGGTTGTTTTCACATTTAAGGGGAGAGTGAGATTGATATGATGGAGTATGGGCCTAGGAAAAAATGGTAACAAAAGGCACCTCTCTGTTAGCACTACTGGCAAAGTTGTGAAAAACCTCCCTGTTTTTGATGTGTCCTGCTCAGACAAGAGAATTTGCTCATTCTTTTGCAACCATAGCTCCATCAAATATATCTAAGTGTTACCAGCTTGGTTTCCTAACTGCTAATTTCACAGAATCTTCAGTTCTGGCTAAGCCCTTGGGTCGAAATTAATGTTGTTATTATTATATGCAACAGACACAAAGCCTTTATTTTATCCAATGATGCAGAATGGAGACTTACATGGAAGACTAAAACAGCAAGCAAATGTATTTTATAAAGGGCATGTTGAACACAAATAGTAAAAGGAGCTTTGAGAGCATAAGGGCAGTAAGTGAACTAAACACTTTGCTTAATTAGCCAATAATGAAAAAAGGCTTATTAGGGAAGTTTAACACACTCAGAGAATTTTATAGAAGAGAGCAACCCAGTTCTTTTCCTGAAGTGATTTTATGGTGTGTAAGTTCTACAGATTCATTATTCTTCAGATTTATTCTTTATTTACTTTTGAAGATATTCTCATGGGCCAAAACATTCTTTTTGACCTTGAACTTCCTGCTTTTGTTGTGAGATTTGTCATGTACTCGAACCACATCAGAATAATGCAATAAGGACAGACAGTGAAGAAGAAATCGGCACTGTGAATAATATATGTAAATTATGTTGAAAAGGGGCCTGTGAGAGTTACTGGGTTGAAGATGGACAAAACTGCTTTTCTTGTTTAGGGAGAGGGGCAAGCAAAGCAGTATTTATACAAGCAGGCAAATTAATTGGCATTTGCTGAGCTCTGTGCTGCTGCAGCTAAACTGCTTCCTCAACCTGACCTACATAATTTCAAATTTGTTCGGGTATTTCCTCATTCAGCCACAGGACAAGCAAGCAGTGCACTGCAGAAATGGATCTTGGAAAGCCATATAACCTCATATGAAATAAATTTGTCACAAGCAAATTAAAATGTCATAAAATACAGTTGCAGCACAAAATTAATCAGTGAGATAAAAAATTGCTAGATTAAAACTCATATAATGTAGTCAGACTGGTATAGTAATTTAAATGTGCTGCCAATGGTAATTAGCAAGAAGCTAACAAGCAGCTAAGTTACAGGGCACTCCATATCCAAGTGCTTCACAGCAATAGTCACCATAGCATCTACACACTGACAGACCTCATTTTCTCTGTCCTCATTTCTCAGTCTCCTAATTTTCCTGGTATACTCAAACTAGAAAAAGCCCATGAGCTGCTCTGCCATACTGAAGATACACGTTTATTTTTCAGACTGCCTGCTCTCTGAAAATGGCCAAAAAGATGCTGCCACAATAGGTTCGAGAGCAAAGACCTCTCAGGAAAGCAGAATTTCTGGATAGGAGAAACACACTGCTTCCATTTCCTTTGTGCCACATGAGTAATACAAATGTCATGTTATGAAATGGGAAAAAAATATCACATTTTATTTGTAGATCAGGTTGCTGCATCTCTGTAGGACATTGGTGAAGGCAGCAAAATGCTGAGTCAAAAGCCAAAATTTATATTTATATCTAAAATGTGGCCCGGTCTTACAAATTCTGCTGAGTGTGGCTCCAAAAATTTCAGCTCTAGGATTCACTATCCAATTTTTTTTTTTTTTTTGGGTTAAATATAAACAGAAGAGAAAACTTGTCTATCCTCTGTGAGAATACAACTCCCAACAACTCAAGAACTGAGCAGAGAAATAGGGAAATTAATTTGTATTAAGTTTTCAAATCTTACTTTAAAGCAGAAGCTATGGTTTTTAGTTGCTTATATATTACAAAGGCAAGTTATGAAAGAGTA
>NW_020962269.1:2942-5378 GCF_003031625.1 Empidonax traillii | reverse complement strand
CCAAGATGGGCAGAGGCTGGAGCAGCTCTGCTGGGAGGAAAGGCTGGGACAGCTGGGATTGCTCAGCCTGGAGAGGAGAAGCTTTGGGGTGACCTGATTGTGGCCTCCCAGTGCCTGAAGGAGCCGACAGGAAAGATGGAGAGAGACTCTTGACAAGGGCCTGGAGGGACAGGACAAGGGGGTGATACCTTGGAGTTTTAATGTTTTGATTTTTTTAATTTTTGTAGGTCTTAGAAGTAGTTATGTAGTAAAGGTAGATTTTAGAGTAGCAACAATATTATCCCTTTATCCTTAACACACCAGCTCAAACCCCTGTTACCCATTCCCATATCAATTCCCTAAATTCCTTAGCATGTTTAATCTCTTTTTCAAGGCAGAACATCCTAACCCTGTGCCAGAAGATATAGACATAGACCCATCAACCGTCAGGCCTAGAGTTCTGGAAGGCCTCCAAGGACATTACGTGCTCTGAGGAAGATGAAGATGAAGAAGAGGGGGTCCCAAAATGCCCCCAGACCCAATTTCCAAGAGGCGTGGTGGGGGCAGAACCTGGGTGGTGGCAGGATGGGGATTGGGTGAAAATCATCATAAAAACTGTGAACATCTCGATTTCGGGAGCACGCTGGGGGTTATTCCAGAAAGCCTGGGGGCTCATTAAAACCTTTGTATCCTTATCTTATCTCCTACCTAATTTGGCTTGGAGTCTTTTTTTTCCTCACAGCCATTTAGGCAACAGGGGAATGGCTTCAAACTGCCAGAGGGCAGGGTTAGATGGGATATTGGGAAGGAATTGTTGGCTGTGAGGGTGGGCAGGCCCTGGCACAGGTTGCCCAGAGAAACTGTGGCTGCCCCTGGATCCCTGGAAGTGTCCAAGGCCAGGTTGGACAGGGCTTGGAGCAACCTGGGCTGGTGGAAGGTGTCCCTGCCCATGGCCAGGGGGCTCAAAATTACATGATCTTTATGTTCCCTTCCAACCGAGGCCATTCTGTGATTCCTCACACACAGCACCACTGCCAGTGCTTGAGTCTCCTCAGCACAACCTCACTGGTGCAACAACACACGAAGGAACAGCCACTCCCTGAGTAAAGCACTTCACTGAGAAGACAGTGTACAAAAATTCCCCAAGTATTTCTTCCCTCAAATCTCCCCATATTCCTCATAGCAGTGTTTTGCTTCTTCAAAATTTTGCTTCCAGAGCTTCTCAACATGGCACACAAATGTGTCAAAGGACGTCTGTTTATACAATAAAGTACAGAGTTTGTCCCTTTTTCGCATGTTCTATTTTTATTCATTCAGGCAGTGGAGATCATTATCAGCAAGTCACTGATGCTGATCTGTAACATGATCCCATCATATTCACATTTATTCTTTGAGTGCCAGAGCAAAGGCATTCTTCCCACTAACTAAAAAACACACCATGTGTTTCCTTCTCTTAGTGCCTTCAGTAGTGTATGAGAACTTGTTAAAAATCCCTGCCATCATTAGGGACTGTGATTACAGAAGTGATAAGAAGTTCTTCAAATTCCTTCTCCGTATTTTTTTAAATGTGGGGAATTTGGCAAGTGCCAGAAATTGCTCTCAACACTTCACAGGTTTCCTAACTGACCCCAACAGTTGTTTTTAATCTTTGTGAATTGGCCTTTAAGTTTCTATAAAGGCGTAATTCATGAAGTGATAATAAAAATGATACAAACTGAGGAATTACAAAAGCAGCACAAGCAAATGAGCAGAGCTTATTTTAGGGGGTAGTCCTGTTTATCTCAGAGTAGCAGCTGAACATTTGACATCACATTAACAAACATTTTCTTTCTTCTTGCTGTAGAGCTTAGAACATAAAGCTAAGAGGCTAAGCAGTTGGGGATGCACAGGACTGCAATTTAGCAAGCACTTCAACATGTGGCTTTTAACTTTGAACATGTGTTTCAAACCCACTGATTTCTTTGGGGCTGAAGGACATGCTTAAGAGCTTTGTAGAGCAGGGAATAGTTATGGGATTACACATCCATTTGGGGTTGATGTATGTGCTCGAGTGCTTTCCAGCACAGACAGCAGATAAAGAGTCTGATAGCTCAACCAATCAAAGTGCTTAAGGTCTGTGTTCAGAAATATTTTCCATAATACCTGGCATTACAGGGAGGATGTAGGTCTTAATCTGTTCTCATTTTTCCTCAGACATCTGTTGCTTCTCGGATTTACAACTTTTAAAACAGACTGACAAATTAAGGAAATTCCTGTCTAATTAATATTAAGGCTTTCAGCCTTATCTGTGGCTTTTCACTGCTGTTAGCACAGGAAAGACATTCCCACTATCTAAATAAGCTCATTTTCCCAGCCATTGCTGTATCCTTTGAACATTCATTTTAGACCTACAGGAGGAGGGGAAAAAAAATTTAACAAGACACTTTAAAAGTCAGGCTGAGCTTCTGTGAGAAAACT
>NW_020962269.1:0-1234 GCF_003031625.1 Empidonax traillii | reverse complement strand
TTCAAACACAGCTTGGCCAGAGCAGAAAACCTGTGTCACAAACTTCTTTCTAAGCAATGTCTGCCTAAGGTTCAGGGGATGTCAGACCTTTTTTTCTGGAATTTTCTAAAAAATTTGGAATTTCTGACAGGTGAGAAAAAATTACTTACCACGATAAGAAGCACACATACGGTTCAAAATGGACTTCAGTGCTGTTGGTGAAAACAGTGACTGTGGCCAGTGGTTGCTGCGACTGTGTTATCTGAGTGGTGACTGGAGAAAGTTCCAGCACAAGCCATCTGCAGAACAGGTTACTGTTCTCATCAATGGACTCCCAGTCCTTCAGTTCCTGCTGGGCAGGAGCGCAGCTGGCTCTGCAAGGGCATTTCCCAATATTCCATAACAGCTCACCTGCAGTCACAGACACTGAAGTGAATTTTTCTATTGCAAAAAAAACAGCACTAGGACAAAGGAGACCTCACTGTGGCTTTTCAGCACCTAAAGGGGGCTTCTAAAAGGGAGTTAGAAGGACTTTTTGTAGAGTAAAATAGGGACAGGACAAGGGGGAATAGTTTTAAATTGAGAGAGGGCAGAGTTAGATTAGATGTTTGGAAGAAACCCTTCCCTGTGAGGGTGGGCAGGCCCTGGCACAGGTTGCCCAGAGAAGCTGTGGCTGCCCCTGGATCCCTGGAAGTGTCCAAGGCCAGGTTGGACGGGGTTTGGAGTAACCTGGGCTGGTGGAAGGTGTCCCTGCCCATGGCAGGGGGTGGAACAAAATGGTCTGTAAGGTCCTTTCCCATCCAAACCATTTTATTATTCTGTTATGATATCTCCCCTTGACTTGATTAAAGCCAGTTTTACTTCAAGTGATAATATTAATGTGGAAAAAATGTATTTCCCACCCAACCAAGACATGAAGATCAAGGTATAAAGATGAACAACACAGAGTCTTTCTCTGAGTGCCACATCCTGTCCTTCCTTGGACACCTCCAGGGCTGGGCACTCCAACCCTCCCTGGGCAGCCCCTGCCAGGGCCTGACCACCCTTTCCAGGCAGAAATTCCTCCTGATGTCCCACCTGCCCCTCCCCTGGCACAGCTGGAGGCCGTTCCCTCTCCTCCTGTCCCTGTTCCCTGGGAGCAGAGCCCGACCCCCCCCGGCTCCCCCCTCCTGGCAGGGATTGCAGAGCCAGAAGGTCCCCCCTGAGCCTCCTTTTCTCCAGGCTGAGCCCCCCCAGCTCCCTCAGCCCCTCCTGC
>NW_020962268.1:4355-5379 GCF_003031625.1 Empidonax traillii | reverse complement strand
CCCAGTTGCCCCCAGTATAGACCCAGTCACTGCCTCTTGCTCCCAGTTGCCCCAGGCATGGTCCCAGTTGCTCCTCAGTTGATCCCAGTCATTCCCAGTATAGCTACAGCCAGTCCCAGGATGGCCCAGGTGGCTGCAGGATGCACCCAGTCCTTCCCAGTTACTCCCAGTTGCTTCCAGCATGGTCCCCGTTTCTCTGGGTTGCTCCCAGTAGCCCAAAGTGTGATCCCAGTTGCCCCAGTTGTGGTTTCAGTGCCCCCAGCATGGTTCCAACCTGGTCCCAATTGCCCCCAGCCTGCTCCTTGTCACTCCCATTATGATCCCAGTCCCCCTCACTGTGATCCCAGTCTCCCCCAGCTGCTCCCAGTGTGATCTCAGTATGACCCCAGCTGTCCCCAGCATGGTTCCAGTGTCTCCCTGTTCCTCCCACTGGGATCCCAGTTGCACACAGGTGCTCCTAGTCTAGTCCCAAGCAGTCCCAGTATGACCCCAGTCTCTCCCAGCATAGTCCCAGTTAGCCCCAGTGTGGTCCCAGTCACCCCTAGTGTGGTTACAGACACTCCCAGCAGGATCCCAGTGTGGCCCAGTCTCTACCAGTACGATCTCAGGATGATCCCAGTGTGACCCAGTCGCTCCCAGTACAATCTCAGAATGATCCCAGTGTGGCCCAGTCTCTCCCAGTATGATCTCAGGATGATCCCAGTGTGTGTCAGTCTCTCCCAGTCCGATCTCAGGATGATCCCAGTGTGTCCCAGTACGATCTCAGGATGATTCCCATGTGTCCCAGTACGATCTCAGGATGATCCCAGTGTGGCCCAGTGGCTCCCAGGATGAGCCCAAAGCTCCTGGAACCCCTGGAGGCCCCACCCAGGGGAGGTCCCTGCAGGTTCTGTGGCTGCAGAAGAGCCCCCAGGGGAGCCGAGGTCCCCCCAGAGCCCCCCCAGGCAGCAGAAGGTGGTGACAACTCTCCAGCCCGGGGTCCCGGGAGCACCAGGGGGTCTCCAGCCCGACCCCCCAGCAAGGG
>NW_020962268.1:0-1368 GCF_003031625.1 Empidonax traillii | reverse complement strand
AAAACTCATACAAGTTATCTGTTATACCAAAAACTGATTTTTATTAATTGCTAAGAGGTGCAAAGAGAAAGGAAAAAAAAAAGAAAAGGTTAAAAATGCTGAGATGACTTCTAGAAGCAGAGAAAAGATACCACTGAAAACTTCCTTTACCCACTGAGCCTGTGGGTGTGTGGCAGAGGAGAAGCAGTTCCTGCCTTTTTTTCTCTGTCCCTGCAGCTTTTGGATGTTGTCTCTGTAGCTGCAGGGGCTCTGACAGCTTTAGTTCTCTGCAATGCACCAGGTGTGGTTTCACCGCTCACGCCCCTGTCCCAGGCCGTGCAGGGTCTCAGCTCAGCCCAAGCTTTGGGGCCTCAGAAATATGGTCAGGGTAGAAGGATAAGGTAAATCTCCCACATGTGGCACGGTGGTCTCAGCTCTCTCCAGGCCGGCACCGTTCCAGTCTCTGGTGGCAGGCAGGCAGCATGCGGTGGCGGAGAAAAGGTGAGGGGAGGTGGGCAGAGATTCTCGGCTACAGTCACCAGTTCTTCTCCCTTTCCTCTCCTTGATTTTCCAGAATTTGACCTCAGCTTTTATAGTGTTCACAGGAGGTTGAACGTGGTTTCTTGGCATGTAGCCAGTTCAGATGTTGGAGGAGATAGGATAACCATAAACAATGGCAGGATCTATTGGCAGGAAAAGTGCCGTGGGAAGTCCTGGTGGGAACTTCTGTCAGAGAGCTGACAGAAAATGTTTGATAGGAAGATTCTGACAGGCAGAAACAATTTTTGGCATTTCTGTATTATCTGTGTGTTACAGATGGTTGCCAGGGTAAGCAACATAACAGGGAATGCATAATGGTTACCATGGTAACCGACCCTAGTGATGGGAATGCATTATAGTTGCCATGGTAACTGACCGTAGAAATAGGATAGTATGGTTGCCATGGTGCACGTCGTATCAATAAGAATTACTAACCAACCCTAGCAATGTAAATGCATAATGGTTGCCAATGTAACCCACATCATAATATGAATGCATAATGGTTGCCATGGTGCAAGGGGGGATAGTTTTGATTTAGATGATCAGTGGAGCACAGAGGGGTGAGAAAGTGATTCTATTCGCAGTTGAAACCAGCCAGAGTGTTGTACAATGTGACTTTATTGCACAAGTTCACTGTAAGGCCCATTGTGCCTTTAGCAAAGTTAACTGGATGACCCCCATTATCAGAGCTGAGTTCCTCCTTGGCTTGGCTCCACTCTGCAAGAGAGATACAAATCCCCTTGGAACACAATGGGACAGGTCGTCCCTAGGGCTGAGGAAGGTGATGGAGAGGAAGATGATGTGGGCAGGGGTCGTTGGCCCCTTGCCCTCCAGTGGGGCACGCCCAGA
>NW_020962267.1:9091-10533 GCF_003031625.1 Empidonax traillii | reverse complement strand
TTGGCTCTGGCAGCTGCCTCTGCCCCTCAGGCCACCACAAGACACTTTCCTTGGTCTGCCTGCACTCCTGGCCTGCAAGGATCTGCTCTCAGGAGTCCCTGGGGAGGCTTTGTCAGTGCCTGCCCTCAGTGGGGCCCAGCAATGCTTCAAGGCACTGGGAGTTTGGCTTCTGACTTCTTGAGCAGCTTCTTCAATCTTTACTCAGTACCTCAGGATGATGGACTTGTCTCTAAACACACTGTGGGGATCATTAACAGAAAAGCAAATTATTTCCCTTCTTTTAACTGTCTTTATGTCTTCAAGATTTCTACAGCTAATTGGAGTTGTTTTGTAGTTTAGCTAATGAGGAAGATTTTAAAGTGGAAGTCACAAAAATATAATTTTTCTATGACAGGGAATGATTTCTACAGAGCCTTGGGATGCAAAAGGGTCAGGGTGCAAAGGATTTGAACACAAAGTAAAGGGGGCAAAAGAGATGAGTAGCACTTCATCATTGACCAACTTTCAACATTTTCAACATTCCCTTTTAACAGGGATTCAGTAGCATTTACTACAATTGAACAGGGACTGAATTATAGATTCCCAATAACAACACTCACACCACAGTCAATTCACACCCACACCCAGGCAGAGATGTGTGGACACATCAGGATCAGGGGTTTGGCTTTTGACTTCTTGAGGAGCTTCTTCAATCTTCTCTCAGTACCTCAGGATGATGGACTTGTCTCTAAATACACTGTGGGACTCATTAAAATACAGACAAACAATTTTTTTTTTTTTATTGTCTTCATGTCTTAATGTCTTCAACAACTACTTAGAGTTGTTTTGTAGTTTAGCTAAGAAGGAAAATTTCAAAAGCAGCTCCCAAATAATAGCTTTTTTCTTTTTAATGAAAGGGAATAATTTACACAGTCTTGGGATGCAAGAGGGTCAGGGTGCAAAGGGTTTGGATCCAAAGATAAGGTGGCAAAAGAGATTAGTAGCATTTAATCATTGAGCAACTTAGCAGTTATCAAGGGATTCAGTAGCATTTACTACAATTGAACAGTGACTGAGTTATAGATTCACAATAATAACACTCACACCACAGTCAATTCACACTGATGTCTCAGATCTTTTTTGGTTTTTAAACTTTTGTAGATTTTAGAACTAGTTGTGTAGTGAATATATTTTAATGTAGCTGTATTATATTCCTTACCCTTAACAGAGCAGTTACACATACCCAACCCTACTGTCCCATTCCATATCAATCCCTCTAAACTCCATTTTTAGTCTTCTTTTCAAGGTAGAATTGTAGAAAAACACCCTAAGGCCTGGACCAGAAGATATCACCCAGACACAGTGACCTTCTAGGCAGAACTCTTTAGGAACTCCCAGGATTGTGTGTGCTGTGAAGAAGATGAAGATGAGGAAGAAGGGGTCCCAAAGACACCAAACCCAGT
>NW_020962267.1:5390-7442 GCF_003031625.1 Empidonax traillii | reverse complement strand
TCCTGGTACATCCACAAGCTCCTCTGTGAGCCGCATGGGGGTCTCCTCACCCCAACAATCTTCCAAAGGTAGCAGGGATTTATTTTTCAGTCTTTTCCCTGCTGAAGAGAGAGAGTGAAAGGGGGGAGAAACAGCCCCCCTCTTCGAACTTCTCTCTCCTCCAGCTGCCAGCTTTGACCTTGGACACTTTGTTATCTCTCTGCTGGAATTTGTCCTGCAGCGTTTTTTTGTCCAAGCAGTCAGTCCTTTCAAGTTTTTTTCTTTACTCTCTTACAAGAGAGAAGGGGCTTCAGTGCCACACCTGCCCCTGGTCCAGGGCCGGGGGAGGAGGGAGGCCTGGCCCCCACCTGGGGCCTGCCTCTCTCTCCCTACATGGCTCCCTAATTTCAACTGCCACCAATTTCAACTGCTCCTAATTTCAACTGTGCCACCAACCTTCTCTTCCATTTTCTTAAATATGTAATTAGCAAAGGCGTTACTAAAGTTTTGATTGGCTTTTTTCTCTGGATATCACCCGGACAAAACCATCCTCAGCCCCAGGGGCTGGCTGGAGGGCAAAACCACGACAAGAGGGGACTGGTGAAAACAAAGGGACACCCATGATGTCACAGAGATATCAGTGAAGTCAAAGTCATCTCGTGACATCACAGGAACATCAGTGACCTCACGGGGACATGGTGCCACCTCTGGGGACATTAGTGACATCACAGGGACACTGGGGACCAGTGATGTCACAGGGGACTGTTGACAACAAAGGGACAGCTGTGATTTCACAGGTCTATTGGTGACATCACAGGGGACTTCAGTGACTTCACAAGGGCAAGGGTGAAATCACAGTGACACTGGTGACATCATCAGGGTCATTGTTAACATCACAGGGGACAGTGGTGGCATCAAAGGGAGATGGGTGACATCGCTGAGGACCAGTGACATCACAGGGGACTGCTGACAAAAAAGGGACAGCCCTGATGTCACAGGGACACCGGTGACTTCACAAGCACAGGGCTGACATTATAGAGACACAAGTGACATCATCGGGGACATTGCTGAAGTCACTGGGGACAGTGGTGACATCACAGGGACAGAGTTTACACCACTGAGGAACAGTGACATCACAGGGCACTGGTGACAAAAAAGGAACAGCCATGAGTCACAGGGAAATCAGTGACATCAGAGGGAACATCGGTGACTTCACAATGACTGGGGTGTCATCACAGAGACATCAGTGACATCAGCAGGGACACTGGTGACATCACAAGGCACTGGTGACAATAATGGGAAAGCCGTGATGGCACAGGGACATTGATGATATCACAGGCGACATCAGTGACTGCATAAGGCCAGGTGTGACATCACAGAGACATCAGTGACATCATTGGTGACACTGGTGACATCACAGGGACATCCATGACATAACTGGGGACCAGTGACATCAGAGGGAACTGGTGAAAACAAAGGGACAGTTGTGATATCACAGTGACATCGGTGACATCATTGGGGACACTGGTGACTTTACAAGGACAAGGGTGACATTACAGAGATACCGGTGACATCATCAGAAACATTGGTGACACCACAAGGGACAGTGGTGACATCACAGAGACTGCAATGACCTCATTGGGACCAGTGACGTCACAGGGGACTGTTGACAACAAAGGGACAGTCCTGATGTCATAGGGACATTTGTGACATCACAGGGGACTGTAGTGACTTCACAAGGCCAGGGGTGACATCATAGTGACACCAGTGACATCATCGGGGTCACTGCTGACACAGGGGACAGGGGTGACATCACAGGGAGATGGGTGACTTCACTGGGGACAAGTGAAATCACAGAGGTCTGTTGGCAACAAAGGGACAAGCCTGATGTCACAGGGACATCGGTGTCTTCACAAGGACAGGCTTGACATTATAGAGACACCAGTGGTATCTCAAGGACATTGCTGATATCTCAGGGGACAGTGGTGACATCACAGGCTCACAGGTTACATTACTGGGGACCAGTGACATCACAGGGGAATGATAACAACAAAGGCACAGCAGTGATGTCAC
>NW_020962267.1:3986-5369 GCF_003031625.1 Empidonax traillii | reverse complement strand
TGGAACCACAACCAGCAGGGGGCGCTGTTGGATCACTGGGGGAGCAGAGCCTGCAGTGTGCTCTGGTGTCCAGCAGGGGGCGCTGTTGGATATGGCGGTTGCCATGGGGGGTCCCCGGGGGTGCAGGAGAAACCCAAAATGGAGATTTTCCCCTTCACACCGAGAAGGGGAAAGAGGAGAGAAGGGGTTTTTCCCAAGGAAACTCACGCTGTGAGTTCTATGGCTGTTTGTGTGACTTCCCCTTTTCCTTGATGTGGATTAAAAAAAAAAAAAAAACCAGACTGCCAAAAACATGGGAGCAGAGGAGGGAAAAAAGGGTGACCTCTTTCCCAAATAGTTTCTTTCTGATGAAGTCTGAGCAGGTCTGGGCTGGGGGCAGAAAATAGGGTATAGGCAAACTGGGGCCAAGCAGCCACGCTGAGAATAAAGAAACCTCGGAGCTTTTCTAACCCACACCTTGTCTCAGTTAAAGGCAACAATGAAGTGTCCTGTTTCCCAGGAGAAAGAAAAGGAAAAAAAAAAAAAAGCCCACAACCAAAAAAAACCTCCTCATCCCTCCCCACAGACTTCGAGGGCCATCAGTCTGGAATGTGAGTCCCTGACCAGTTCTTTTGTGTTGCTCAATCACCCAAGGCAAGGCCAACCTGCCCATTCAACATCCCTCCCACAAAGTGGGGAAGGAGGGGAAGGAAAACATTCAATGCTCAGTTCCTTTTTTGTTAGAACAAGCAAATGTGTCTCAGTGTGGGATGGTCATTTCAGCCCAGCACTCCTACAAGAGAATGACTGCCCTTCCACCCAGCAAAGAAAGCCCTGAGTCTGCGTCTCTCCAGTGCAGTTGCTGCGCCACTCTCGGCACTGCACAAAGAGTGAGAGCTTTGAGGTATCTTCATCTGTACTGAACGTTAGACCTAAACTTAAAAAAAAAAACTCTGAACCTAACCCTAAACCCTAACCCCTACCAGAAAACTATCCCTTACTCTAACCCAAAAGTTCCCTAAACCCTAACCTTAACTTAATCCTAACCCTAAACTTAACCCTATCTGTAACCTTAACCCTAAATCCCAGCACCTCACACTGACCCTAACTGTGACTCACCATCTATGGAGTGCAATTTATGCACCTCTCTTAGCACTACACAAAGAACAAGAGCTTTCTGTACATGCACCTTTGGACTGGAAGGTATCTCGGACAGTACTGAACACTAGACCTAAACTTAAAAAAAACTCTAAACCTAAACCTAACACTAAACCCTAACCCCTAACCATAACACTATCCCTTACTCTAACCCAAACATTGCCTAAACCCTAAACCTAATTTAATCCTAACACTAACCCTAACACTTACCCTAACCTTTATTATAGCCCCAAACACTAACCCTAA
>NW_020962267.1:0-1240 GCF_003031625.1 Empidonax traillii | reverse complement strand
CAGTGACATCAGAGTGACAACAGAGGGACAGCAGTGATGTCACAGGGACATTGGTGACATCAAAGGGGTCTGGTGATTTCACAGGGACATTGGTCACATCACAGGGACATGGTGGCACTGCTGGGACAGCAATGACATCATTGGAGACCAGTGACATCACAGGGGACTGCTTACAGCAATGGGAAAGCCATGATGTCACAGGGACATTGGTGACATCACAAGGGGGGGAGGTGACAACCCAGAGACACCAGTGATATCACTGGGGACATTGGTGACATCACAGGGGGCAGCGGTTACATCACAGAGGAACCTGTGAAATCATAGGCAATAGTTGCCAACAAATGGAAAGCCGTGATGTCACAGGGACATCAGTAACATCACAGGGACATTGGGGACATCACAGGAACATGGTGCTACGTTGGGGAAAGTGGTGACATCACAGAGACAGCAATGGTGTCATTGGGGACCAGAAATATCACTGGGGATTGGTGACAACAAAGGGAAAGCCGTGATGTCACAGAGACATCAATGACATCACAGGGGACCTGGATAACAACACAGAGACACCAGTGATATCATGGGGGACATTGGTGACATCACAGGGGATTTCCTGGGGGAAAGGCCGTGACTTCCCAAAGAGTCCCATGGCAGATGGGTGGGGCTGCACTGTGGGGGTGTGGGGTGTTGGTTCTTTGGTTTCCAGGGGCTATTCCAGAATGGAGAGGATGGGCTGGGACATCCTAAACGGGCACATGGGTGGGGCTGCATTCTGACCTTGTGGGGTGTTGGTTCTTTGGTTGCCAAGGGCTATTCTGGAACGGAGAGGGTGGGCTGTGACATCACAAAAGGGCCTCAAGCACATGGGTTGGTTTAGTGGGTTGACCCTGGCTGGATTTCAAACACCCACTAAAAGCTGCCACCTCCCCCTCCCTCTGCAACTCCACAGAGGAGAGAAAAAAAACAGCTGAGGATTCCTGAGCAGACTTAAGGGTGGGGAGAAAGTCGCTTCCTAACGGGCAAAACAGACTCAAAGTAGGGATGGTACTTAAATGTATTACTGACAGGATAAAAGCCAAAGAGTGAGAAATAAAACAGTCTGAAAAACACCTTCCCCCCACCTCTCCTTCATTCCACCTTCTCCTTCCTCCCCCCAGCAGTGCAGAGGGACAGGAAGGGGGGTTACAGTCAGTTGTTGTTTCTGTCACTGCTCAGGGAGAGGAGTTGGATCCTTCCCTGCTCC
>NW_020962266.1:0-5379 GCF_003031625.1 Empidonax traillii | reverse complement strand
AGGCTGGGAGGATGATAGCTGTGCACAGATCCAGGCAACGCCTGGATTTATGTGGCCATAGAATGTTCCCTTCTGTTTTCTGTTCCCTTCCTAATAATTCCCAACCATTGAGCCCCCTTTCTGACAGCTGCCAAGAGCCCTAGCTGATGTGTTCATACAATTCCCTGCTCCTGAATTATAACAACAGCCAGAGCCCAGATTTCATATGAAAATTAGGATTCCTACGTACATCACTCCACGTTCGTGGAGACTGAATTTCATCTGCCTTTTTATTATCCAGCCACTCAGTGCTCCAAGGCCCTTTTGTAGCTTTTCACAGTTCACCCTCATCTTTCTCTCTTGACTATGGATCACCAGAAAACCGGTGTGTTTCTTCCTTCCAAGGGACAGGAGAGCAGCACAGGTCTGCTCGTAACTTGCCTGCAGCAGGGGGATTGGAACTGGGTGATCCTTAAGGTCCCTTCCAACCCAAATCATTCCGGGATTCTACGAAATCAGTCTCTCCCTGTCAGGCCAAAGAAGGACCAGGGGTGTAATTCCTGCTGCTGTTCCCAGAGCCCTTCTTGCATCGACCATTCTACACTCAACTTGTTGGAGTCAGAGCCAAGAACCCACAGCAGCTGGGCTTGGTGTCAGCAAGGGGAGCAGGAACACAAGGAAGAGTCAATTAGTCAATTGAGGAATGGAAAACGGTTCTTGAAAAGCAGTTCAGGGGTACTGAGTGAAACCACAGGTCCACTGTCTGTAGTGGGCAAGCTGGCTGAAACTAATGAGGACTAGAACCAGCTGATGGTTGAAACAGAGCAAAGTGAAGAAGAATCAATGCAACTGCTGTAGTGGGAAGCTGATCCTAATATTAGCAATCATGGAAGCCTTTGAAGGGATCAGCCAGGGCTATTAGGGGACCAAGGGGAATAAGAACAAAGGTGGCTGCACTGACAAAGGTGATTTAAAGATGTGAGAAATGGATGCTAAGAGGGTCAGCTTTCACAGTGCAGGGAAGATATGAGCGACACCTTCCACTGAACCTCGTTGCTCAGAGTCCCATCCAGCCTGGAAAGTTTGATCTTAGAGGTTTGAGAGGCCAGTACAGCATTAAAACAAACCAAACCCCGCCACAACCCGTTGCTCTTTAGTGCCCACGTGTTGAACACGTCCCTGCTCTGCAAGGAGGATCATTCACCTGCACTGCTCAGCACATTGCTGAGCTCAAAGCCCTGCTCCGTTGTGCATGAGAGGGAATGAACTGGCAGAGAAAATGAACTCAGCTCCACCCAGCTAGAGGGTCTGAGGATGTCCCATGTCACAGTTCTGCACAGCAGTTTCACTGCTCTCCCCCCCTAACACCTGCCTTCCTCCCAGGACAAGCATCTCTTCCAGTCCTGCTTAGTTTTATTCCCTTTGTCTGCAGCTTTATTCACCAGAAAGCTCTTGTCAAAGGCTGCTATCAACTCCTGCAATTATTTTATCAATATGTATATACATTATATGTCTCTATACAGATACACACAGTGTTACATTGCAACTGGACAATACACGACCTAGCAGCTTGAACATTTTTTGTTCTTTCCTTTTCTGCGGAGATTTTTTTCAGTTATCCACTAACCCTGCTGATGCTGAAGTGAGGAAACTTTCAGTTCTGGGACCTTAATCTGGCAAAGGGGTGGACAGGAACTTCCCAAATGTGGCTTTTTGCAGCACCAGCACCAGCTGTGCTGGGTCTGGGGCTCCTTTGCTTCGGGCAATGAACAGCTGTGGAATAACACCATTCCAGAGCTAACAACTTTCAACTTGAAGCGGCTTTGGTATGTAGGATACCCTTCTTAATTTGAGAGGAGATTTTTGCCACCAGCATAACATTTTACATCCATGTTAATATTCATGCCACAACCCGTGGCAAGAAAACCCGAGGGGGGGGGGGGTTGTGCTGAGCCCAGCTTGGGGTCTGGTGGTTTGAGCGTGTCGGAGTGACAACCCCTCTCTCCCATCTGGGTTCTCACCGATAAATGATGGCTGCAGCAGCACCTCTGTGACACAGCTGCTGATTTCAAATTATAGCTTGATAGACACAGAAATTAACAGCAGAAAGGCCTCAAAGTCTGTCCCTTTTATAGCTTTCTGGCGCTGATTTGGTAATTGCAAACCGCGGTTAAAATAACCGACCGAGCTGACACGGAGGAAATTGATTCAGAGCCTCAATCTTCTGCACGCCACGCACCGTTAGCTTTGCTCTGCAGCTCCTGGGCTAGACAACCTCATCTCCAGAGCTGGCAGCCATAGACCTGCTCAGGAGGGGGAAAAAAAACCCACTCAGGAGGGGAAAAGCCCCGCTCAGGAGAGCCTCATGGCAGCCAAGGCAGAAACAGTGCTGTCAGTGAGCCCTTCCCACTGAGACACAGCTGTGTGTGCACCACAAATGACCCTTTCAGTGACAGGGATCCCTGCCTCTCCCCGAGAGGAAGAGAGCTTGATTGTCGTCAGCGGGACTAACTTGCAAATGCAAGAGGGAACGGGGGCAACGTCTGAAATGGGGAATTTGCACAGCAAGTGTAGATGGTTTTGTCAAAATAGCAGTGGAACTAACTGTTGCTGCTTAAATCCTCTGGACAGGACCCTCAGACTAGCAGCATATGGTCCTCGTGCTAATTAAAGGTACCAGTCTTCCCAAAATTTCCGTGGAACAGCTGATCCCTCTGACACTCCTACCCTGGCAGCAACACCCCTCGGGGGTGCAAACTGCACGGGCAGCAGGGAGCAACAGCAAGGAACAAAACCCAAACAAATAAAACATGATGTCAACCTCCAGCACAGCAACCATCACACCTAGAGGATCCATCATTTAGCAACAGGATTGTGCCCAGGATTTATCTGCCAAACTGGAGTGCATTATGTATTCTGCCTCGCTCCACCACGACGCTGCACAGACTCAGATCAGGCTAATTTAAAGAACGTTTTCCTGTGAAGGTAAGTGCTATTCCCACAGTAAACAGCTAAACAGCTTCCTGGCATTTATGATTTACGTAATTCTTAAGGTTGGAAAAGACCCTTAAAACCAGCAAGCACAACCGCCGGCCCAGCCCCACCGCCACGTTCCCAACAGCCACACGTTTTTTGAAACACTTCCAGGGATGGTGACTCCACAATGCCACTTCTCACCCCACATCGCCAAACAACAGGTTCCTTAACCCCAAATCAAAGGGCCAGCTGCCTCTAAACACGCTGCTTAACACTGGTATGCATTTGCCAGCTCGCTGTTAAGAAATTCTCTTTGTTTGGGGAGGTATTTCTGTTTGTTTCCCCGTGGTTCAATCTGAGACGCTTCACAGCTCGAAACACTTTCCAAAGGCATTTTGTTTAAAAAGGCCCAAATATCCGTTTCATACAGTCCATTACATCAGAACACTGCAACAATTTCATCTACTTCGGCCCAAACAAGAAATGATTGCACATATTCTTTAAGCAGGGAAGCTTATGTCAGGGAAAATAGCTTTCAGATGTTTTACAACACTTTCACCCACCAAGGAATGCTCGAGGCTCGTGAAGATACGCACCTGCTCATTTGAGAGCGTGTCTTTACCCCACAAATGGCAGAAAACAACAAAAAACCAGCGAAAATAATGCAGCAGTTCTGTCCTCCACGCTGGAAGAGGCAGCCAGGTACAGGGACTGCTGCCACAGCCGGGAAGAGCCGAGCGAAACCACACCTGGAAACCCCCACGAGTCAGAAGCTTCTGCCCTGGAGTGAAGATTGCTCTCCTACCACAGCATCTCGTCCCCTTCCAGCGCCCTTCAGCGTCTCACCCAGTCCGGCAACACAAACCCACAAAGGATCGAGATCCTCCCGGGTCACCTCCCGGTACCGCCCACGGGAAAGGCTGAGGTGCTTTGAGCCAATTATTGAGCCAATAATGCCCCTCCCGGAGCCATTTACCTCCACACCACACAGCCCTGCTGCTCCCCATTCAACCACGACCCTCGGGGCAACATAAGCAGGTTCTTTTCACAGCAAATAAACGCTTCCAGCCATCAGCAGATCTGTATCATTAACTGATGTAAATGCTGGAGGACACGTATTTTTCCGTGGATCTTGCAGCAGAGTGAGCTCTGCTATAGGCTGCTCTCTACAGAACAATGATTTAGAGACCCACGGGATGTGATCTGGCACAATAATCCAGCTCCTGTTTCAGCTGACTTCAGCACAGTTTGTTCCACTCACACAGTCCCACTTCCCAGCGCAAGCCAAGTTTCATTTCTGCACACAGGTGGGAGCTCCTCTCACAGAGGACACAGAGCAGCGCCGAGGTCCAACATTTTAAATCACCTACTTGCCCTCCCGGAGCCTGAAGCACTTCATCCCAAGAACAGGCCTGCATGCAGAGAGGAGCTGCACCTGCGTCAGCATCCAACAGCAGAGCCGAGCAGCTCTGGCCAACCAAGCAGTGGGAAAACACAGCTGCTTTCCAGGGGTTTCTCCCGCCTTCCACCCACAGCAGCACCAGCCAAACCCCCTCTGACAGAGCAGCTTCACTACAGCAGAGAGGAGAGAGCTGTGGAACAGCTCGGGATCAGCATTTGCAGTGGTTCAAACTGAACGTTTCTCGTCCAGGGCAACGTAAAAACAGACGTCACAGCCGAGCCCTAATGAAAATGGAAAAACCAGCATCACTGACTCGGGTGTAACCCAAGAGTTCTGCTAATGGGGAGGGCAGGGCGAGCTCTGGCGACCCTGTTAGCTGAGCAGCATCTGAAAGCTCGCCCTGCAAGCCTGTGCTCACCTGCTCTGCTACCTGCAGGCTGTTTCCTCTCACCCCTTCACCAGAGACAGAAGGGACCAACCACCCACCCTCACCACACCATCCTTCCAGGCAGCTGTGGAGAACACCAGGAAGGTCCACACAAACCCCCCAGCTGTCCCCAGGTGCCCCAGGCACAGCTGGAGAAGCGCAGCAGGGCAGCAAACACCCCCCCTGGAAAAGCTGCTGCAGAATTCACCTGCATCCCCGCCGCGGTCCTTCACTCCGCTTTTCCAGAGACACGAGCATTTCTCAAAATAGAATGCTCGATATCGCCCTTCTCAAAAGCACTTATTGATTCCTGCCCGGACTTAACAAGATATTTGACTTTCTGAAGCTGTACTTAATTTCTCTGGGGCTGTGTAGCCTCTCCCTGAGCTGCAGCCCCTCCTCAGGTCTCTCGCTGTAAGCAGGGATTTTTCTCTTTCTCTAAACCACATGAGAGAATGTGGAAGTGTTCCACACCTAGCAAGCTGCCTTCTGGAGATACACAGCTCTTTGCGATTCCTTTGGAAAGGAACACACTGAAATACAGACGCAGGTACAGAGAAAACTCACTGCTTTAGAAAAAAAAAAAAAAAAAAAA